>NC_091583.1:26687110-26689610 GCF_042767895.1 Penaeus vannamei | reverse complement strand
TTTCTCCTACCTTCCTTTCTCTACCCTCTCTTCATTCCCTCCTTCCCCACATTTTCCCTACCTTCCCACCTCCCCTCCTTCCTCCCCCGACTTTTATTCCTCTCCCACTTCTTTTCCCTTCCCTTTTCCTCCTCTCTTCTCCTTCCCTCCTCTCCCATCTCCCTCCTACTTTCCCAAATCCCCTTCCTCCCCCCACAACATCTCTTCCCTTTCCCTTCTATCCCCATCCCCCCTCCTTCTCCCCCTTCTAGTCCCTTCCCTACTCTCCCCCCTCTCTCCCCACCTCCCCTCCCTCCCCTTCTCCTCCCCTTCCCACCTCCCTCTCCCCCTCCTCCCTTCCCCCTCCCCTCCCTCTTCCAACCCCTCTTCCCCCTCCCTTCCCCTCCTCCTTCCCTCCCACCACCCGCCCCACCACCCCTTCCCCTTCCCACCCCTTCCCTCCTCCCTCCCTTCCATTCCTCCTTCTCCACTTCCCCCCTCCCACCTCCCCCCCTCCCCTACCCCCCCCTTCGCTTTATTCACCTCTTTAATTAACCTTATAAGGGCTTCTCACCTGGTCGGGTCCTGGTAGGCGTCGAGGCCGTCGATGGGCAGGGCGTTCATCTTCCCCCGCGGGTGTTTCGAGTAGCTGAAGCTGATCTGTGGGGGGGAGAGGAGGGACGTGGGTGAGTTGGGGGTATATTGGTGGGGGTGGTGGGGGGTGGGGGTAGGGGTGAGGGTGATGGTTGCTGAGGGGTGGTGAGGTGGGGAGTGAATCGTGGGTGGTGGGGGGAGAGTGGGGGGGTGAATTGGATGGTGGGGTGAGGGGGTGGATGGTGGTTGGTGAGGGGTGGCAGGGGGTGGGGGTGGGGATGGGGGGTGATTCGTGGGTGGTGGGGGGGCGTGTGAGTTGGGGGTAAATTGGTGGTGGTGGGGGAGAGAAGAACGCGGGTGAGTTGGGGTGAACTGCTGGAAGTGGTGGGTGTTGATTTGTGATGGTGAATTGTTGGGGGTGAAATGTGGCGGGGTTTAAATGTGTTATGAATTGTGGTGAATCATATCTATCTATCTGCTATCTGCTCTCTCTCTCTCTCTCTCTCTCTCTCTCTCTCTCTCTCTCTCTCTCTCCCCTCCCCTAAATCAAGCGAAGAACAAGAAAAAAAACAGCAACAAGAAGATAAAATAGAACAAATAAAAATAACATTACCAAAAATCCATAAAATCTTTTTAAAATATTTAAAAAAAAAGTAAAAACACTAACCAAAAGGAACATTAATAAAAATCCATAAAAATCTCAAAAATCTATAAAAAAGAGTAAAAAAACACTCAAGAACATAAATAAAAGCCATAAAAATCTAAAAAAAATCTAAAAAAGAAGTAAAAAAACACTAACCAAAAGGAACATTAATAAAAATCCATAAAAATCTAAAAAAAAATCATAAAAAAAAGAAGTAAAAAAACACTAACCAAAAGGAACATTAATAAAAATCCATAAAAATCTCAAACAATCTAAAAAAAAGAAGTAAAAAAACACTAACCAAAAGGAACATAAATAAAAAATCCATAAAAATCTCAAAAAAATCTTTAAAAAAAAAGTAAAAACACTAACCAAAAGGAACATTAATAAAAATCCATAAAAATCTCAAAAAAATCTTTAAAAAAAAAGTAAAAACACTAACCAAAGGGAGAACATTCTGCACGCACGCCTTCAGCCAAATGAAAGAACCATTTTGAACTTTTAACAGATGAACCGTTTGCTACGTGAGGCGTCGGGAATTCAGACGAAACTTTTATTTTATTTTCGTCTTTTTCTTTAAGGAGATTTTTGAAAATGAATTTATGATTTTTTTTCGTTTGTGTTTGTTCGTGATTTTATTTTTTTCGTCTTTTTGGTTACTTTTTTACATATTTACAGGGAATATTACACTTTCTTAGAGAGAAGATAGATAGAGAGAGAGAGACAGAGGAGAGAGAGAGAGAGAGAGAGAGAGAGAGAGAGAGAGAGAGAGAGAGAGAGAGAGAGAGAGAGAGAGAGAGAGAGAGAGAGAGAGAGACAAAGATAGAGAGAGACGGAGACAAACAGACAGAGACAGACTGATACGAAAAGAGCGAGACAACAAGAAAGGAATCCCGAATGAGGAAGACATAGCCAAGATAGAGCGAAAACGAACGAAAAAGAGAGAGAGAAAAAGGTGAGAAGGAGAAGCGTAGAATAACAAAGAAAGATTAGCGATAAGACAAAAGTGAAAATGAGAGGCCAACATGCACGAAGGTTATGCATCAGTGAAGTCGACAAATAGATAAGAAATTGGAGAAACAACATTTTTCTAAAAGAGAGAGAGAGAGAGAGAGAGAGAGAGAGAGAGAGAGAGAGAGAGAGAGAGAGAGAGAGAGAGAGAGAGAGAGAGAGAGAGAGAGAGAGACGCGCAAACAGATGAAGAAGAAGAAGAAGAAAAAAAAAAAAGACACGAAAATATAAATGATATTCTTATGCACGACACATTAATCTTACTTAGAACTC
>NC_091583.1:26662110-26684610 GCF_042767895.1 Penaeus vannamei | reverse complement strand
ATAAAGAGGGGGAAGGAGGTAAGAGGAGAGAAAGAGGGGGGGTTAGGAGGTAGGTAGGAGGAGGGGAAGGGGTTGGAAGAAGGAGGTAGGAGGGAGGAGGGAGAAGAGAGGGTGAGATACGAAGGAAGAAAGAGGGAAAGATAGTATAAAGGATGATAGGAAGGACGTAGGAAGAGAAGAAGAGGAAAGGAGGTAGGAAGGATAGAGAGCAGGAGAAAAGACAGACACGGGCATGAGAAGGAAGAGAGAGAGGTATAAGGAGGGAGAAGGGAGTGAGAAAAGGCAGACGGGGTATGAGGAGGAGGTGAAAGGGAGGTAGGATAGGGGAGGGAGGTAGGCAGGGGAGGGAGAGAGGGTAGAGAGGGTAGGGAAGGTCGAAAGGGAAAAGGGAATGAAGGGTCGACGGTGCAAGGAGAGACGTAGAGGGAGGGAGGGAGGGAGGGAGGGAGGGAGGAGATAGAGGGAGAGGGAGGGAGGGAGGGAGGGAAAATGGGCGAGGGTAGGCAGAATTATTACGGTGTGAGTTATAAAGGTCGAGACGAAAAAGGAAAAGAAAAGACAAAAAAGAGAAAAATTGTTCTGAAGTTACCGTTGTTTTTATTTGAGGTGCGGCCTTACGGGGAGGGAGAGGGGGAGAGGGAGGAGGGAGGAGGGGGGAAGGAAGGGGGAAGGAAGATGGACCTCGGGCGGGAAAATCAAACACAATTTTATGTTATTTTCTTTCTTTACGAGAGACAAAAGAGGGGGAGGGGTGCAGGGCGTAGAGCGAGGGGAGAGGGAGGAGAGGGAGGAGAGAGGAGAGAGAGAGAGAGAGAGAGAGAGAGAGAGAGAGAGAGAGAGAGAGAGAGACAAAGAGAGATAGAGAGAGAGAGAGAGAGAGGGAAACAGAGAGAGAGAGAGAGAGTAGAGAGAGAGAGACAGAGAGAGAGAGAGAGAGAGAGAGAGAGAGAGAGAGAGAGAGAGAGAGAGAGAGAGAGAGAGAGAGAGAGAGAGAGAGAGAGAGAGAGAGAGAGACAGACAGACAGAGAGAGGAAATAGAAGAACAGAAAAAAAGGGAAGAGAAGAAAAACGAGAAATACTGAGAATAAAACAAAAAAACGAGAAAAAAGAAAGATAAAACCACCCACACAGTTAAAACAGGCACGAGCGAGACAAAGCGAAAAAAAATAAATCGAAATAAACAAACCGCGTATAAAGAACACCCCCAAAAACTGCATCCACCCCCCCCCCTACCCCTACCCCTTACCCACCCCCTCCTCCCCCCCACTCAAAAAGAAGAAGAAAAGAAAAAGAAAAAGAAAAAGACCCCCAAAAACTGCATCCTTCCCCCTTACCCCCTACCCTTACCCACCCCCTCCTCCCCCACCCAAAAAAAGAAGAAAAAAGACGAAAAAGAAAAGAAAAAGAAAAAAAGTTGAGGGTTTGTCGAGTGACAGAAAATAGAACAGCTGTGAGCCTTCCCGACCCCCCCCCCCCCGCCCTCACAGATATTTGTAAGGCACGAAAGGTAAGTATTTGAGCGAACGCCCATAAAAAGGGTGTGGGTGGGTGGGTAGGGGTATGGGGGGGCTGTTGGTATGGGTTGGTGGTACGGGTATGTTGGGGGTATGAGGGAGGGGGATGTGGGTAGGGTTATGTTGGGGGCGGGGCGGGACAGGGGTATGGGGAGAGACTAGGTGGGTAGGGGATGGGGTATGTTGGGGGCGGGAATGGATGTGAGGTAGGGGATGTGGGTGGTGGTACGGGTATGTTGGGGGTATGAGGAGGGTAGGGTTATGTTGGGGGCGGGAGGGGGGTATGAGGAGGGATTAGGGGTAGGGGATGTGGGTGGTGGTAGGAGTATGAGGGAGGGGGATGTGGGTAGGGTAATGTTGGGGGCGGGAGGGGGTATGAGGAGGGACTAGGGGTAGGGGATGTGGGTAATGGTTGGGGTATGTTGGGGGCGGGACGGGACAGGGGTATGAGGAGGGACTAGATGGGTAGGGGATGTGGGTAATGGTTGGGGTATGTTAGGGGCAGGAACGGGGGTATGGGGAGGGGTATTTGAGGGGGGGTGGGGTGGATTTGCACAGATCTTCCGAATGTTTCCTGACCAAACACGGACAAGGAGCCTCAAGAAACGGACTTCTTCAGGAAAAAACAACAAAATAAAATTACTGAGACACATTCGAAGCGAGGCAGAGAGGATGGGAGAACGAGAAGAAAATCAAATACGAAAGAGAGAGAAAGAGAGAGAGATGGAGGGAGGGAGGGAGAAAGCGAGGGAGGAAGGGAGGGAGGGAGGGAGAGAGAGAGAGAGAGAGAGAGAGAGAGAGAGAGAGAGAGAGAGAGAGAGAGAGAGAGAGAGAGAGAGAGAGAGAGAGAGAGAGAGAGAGAGAGAGAGAGAGTAAATACTTCAAGAGAAAAATCAAAACAAAACACATGCACAAGAATAAAATAGAAAAGAAAATAAAGAAAAGAAAGGCGTGTTGACTAAGCAAACAAACAAAACTTTTCGAAAAGTCAACGACCATCTTATACTCCCACCCCCTTCCCCTCCCCCCCCTCCCCCTCCCCATGAAAAAATCCGAAAAAAATAAAACAAATTTTTGAAAAAATAAAAATAAAAAATAGAACTTCAACGACAAAAAAATAAAAAACGTAAAGAATGGAAAATTAACGAAACGAGAAGGAAAAAATGGTCAGTGAACAAAATACAGATATAACTTGAGCGAGACATTAACATCTCTTGGAAGGAGCAGAGAAGATGGGGGGGGGGGGGAGAGAAAAGGTAAGAAGGAGGAAGAAGGAAAGAAGGAAAGCGAAAATGTAATAAAGGTGGGGGAAAAGGGAAGAGAGGAATGAAATTGTAATAAAAGAGGGAATGAAAGGTGAAAAATGAGAATGAAATGAAGGAAAAAAGTGGAAGAGGGAGAGAAGTAAAATGGAATAAAGGAGGAATGGAGATAGTGACGAAGAGGAGGAGGAAGAAGGAAAGAGAAGGAAGCGGGGGAAGTAGAAAGACTAAAAGAAAAGGAAGAGTGGAATAAAGGATAAAACGAAGAAGGGAGAATGAGAACAGGGGCAAGGAGACCAAAAGGGCAAAGAAAGAGGGGGAGAAAAGGAAAGATGGAGAAGAAAATCATATAGGGAAGGGATGAGAATGAAGGGAAAGGGAGAGAGGAGAAAAGGCGATCTGATTGCAAAGATAGATAAGTGTCTGAACCACAAGAAGAATTTGTGAACTGGGGAAGAGGGAGAGAGAGAGATAGAGAGAGAGTGAGAGAGAGAGAGAGAGAGAGAGAGAGAGAGAGAGAGAGAGAGAGAGAGAGAGAGAGAGAGAGAGAAGAGAAGAGAAGAGAAGAAGAAGAAGAAGAAGAGAAGAGAAGAGAAGAGAAGAGAAGGGAGATAGATAGCTAGATAGAGAGATAGAGAGAGAGAGAGAGAGAGAGAGAGAGAGAGAGAGAGAGAGAGAGAAGAGAAGAGAAGAAGAGAAGAAGAAGAAGAAGAAGAAGAAGAAGAAGAAGAGAAGAGACAGAGAGAGAAGAGAAGAGAAAGAGAAGAGAAGAGAAGAGAAGGAGATAGATAGAGATAGATAGATAGATAGATAGATAGAGAGAGAGGGAGAGAGAGAGAGAGAGAGAGAGAGAGAGGGAGAGAGAGAGAGAGAGAGAGAGAGAGAGAGACAGAGAGAAGAGAGAGAGAGAGAATACAGAGATCTGAGTAAAGTTTTGGAAAATTTACGAGACAAAGAGCGGTTGGTTGGAAGGCGAGAAGGAAGAAGGGGGGAAGGAGGGGGGAGGAGGGACGCAGGTGGGAAGTGAGAGAGAGAGTGAGGTAGCGAAGGAGGGAGGGAAAGACCGAAGAGGAGAAAGTGATATAAACATAAAAACAGAGAGAGAGAGAGAGAGAGAGAGAGAGAGAGAGAAAGAGATAGAGAGAGAGAGAGATAGAGAGAGATAGAGAGACAGAGATAGATAGATAGAGAGAGAGATAGAGAGCGAGAGAGAGAGAGATAGAGCGAGAGAGAGAGAGAGAGAGAGAACGAAAGAGATAGATAGATAGAGAGAGAGAGAGAGAAGGAAAAAGAAACAACAGAGTGAAAGAGCAACAAATAAAGGGAACGTGAGTGGTCAGTAAAAAAACAACAACTCTACACTGGTTTTATTTGTACAACGCTTTAACATGTCTATACCGCTGCCGTCTACAATGTCATCCTCTTTTTTCATTTGCTACATCTCTCTCTCTTTCTCTCTCTCTCTCTCTCTCTCTCTCTCTCTCTCTCTGTCTCTCTCTCTCTCTCTCTCTCTCTCTCTCTCTCTCTCTCTCTCTCTCTCTCTCTCCAAATGCCTAAACGTCTGAATGTTTTCGCAATTGCAGTCATTTTTTTCCGTTGGCAAATTCGATTTTTTTTTCATTTCTCTTTTGCGAACGACAGTTATTTTCATTTACAAATTAATTATCGTCGACTACATTGCTAATTTTATTTCTCTTTGTATCATAATTCTCTTCTACTCTCTGTTCTTCGTAATTATTTACAGGATTCGAAATAATGAAATCGAATAGCGTATAAATAATATATGCTCGTATATGTACATATATAACTATAACGGAAACCGGGATTGGGTTTCCATTAATTCAAAACACGAGAATAATGTACACTTTTTAAAATAAATCGAAAGGGGACGAGGAAGTAAATAACAAAGCAATGGTAATGATGAATAAAAACAGAATTTGAAAAAATAATAAGTATCGACCCCACCCAAGTTGTGCAGAAAGAACTTAAATTTTAAAAATAATGAACTTCTACAAAAAAATGTATATATATCAACCGTAAAGAAGAAACAAGAGCTCCCCCTCCCGATATATAAATAAATAAAAAGGAACACGAAATTCAAAGAAAGAGAGAGAGAGAAAAAAAAAATAAAAGACAGTCGACCATGAAGTGTTTCTCTCTAGCTACCAAAACGGCCTCCATCGGACACCTGCTCACCTCCGCCACGCAATACCCGACCCTCGCGACACCTGCCGTATGGATCAATCTCCTCCGCGCCCGCCACTAACTGAAAAATCCACCGAACATCCGGCACAGGATTTTCAACTCTCCGATAAGAGGCAGGAAGTATCATTTTCCTTTATGTTCTATTGACGAGAGATATTCGCCAAGTGTGTGGGATTTTGGTATCTATTGTCTCTAATTATAAAGAAGGTTTTTGTGTGATACGCTCCAAATGACACTCGCCACAAAGGATTAACCTTTTTTTCTTTTCTTTCGACTAGAACATTAAAAGATATTTTGTTAATGCTTTTAAGGAATCTTTTCAAAGCATAGTTGCCACGCGGACGAGAACTTCATAACACGGGAAATAATCAAAGCCGTTATCACTTCAGAAATTCGAAAATCGTTGAGAAATTGTCATCTTAATTAGAAATATCTTTAACACGTGGCCGAAGTTACGTCCTAAATGCCCTTTGGTTTATGCAAATGGATGAATAAATGAATAATAACTTCGGATATTTAAATTACTGGACTAGCAGAGGCATGGCGCTGACTACTAGCAATGTATCAAGTGAATAATAATATTAAAAGATAAAAAATAGAATTTATTCATCATACACATACAGATAGAGATAGAGATGGAGTTAGATAGATAGATAGATAGAGAGAGAGAGAGAGAGAGAGAGAGAGAGAGAGAGAGAGAGAGAGAGAGAAAGAGAGAGAGAGAGAGAGAAAGAGAGCGAGAGCGAGAGCGAAAGCGAGAGAGAGAAAGAAAGAAAGAAAGAAAGAGAGAAAGAGAGAGAGAGAGACAAAGAAAGAGAGAGAGCGCGAGGGAGAGAGAAAAACAAACCACACACACATAACCAAACAAACCAAACGCATTCACACCAAACAAACAAACAACCAACCCAACCTTCACCTCACCCCTACCCCCTACCCCCTAACCCCCGTAACCCCCCAATCCCCTAACCCCCAATCCCCTCCCCCTCCCCTCCCCCTCCCCCCGCCCCCTCTACTCCACAAGCGAAACAAGTGAAGGTCGTGATGCGCAACTCCGAGGAAAACGGACGGGAATGGCGCGCGCTTTTATGCCACGTGTCTAGGAGGAGGAGGAAGGGAGGAGGAGGAAGGGAGGAGGTGGAAGGAGGAGGAGGAGGAGGAGGAGAAAGAGGAGGAAGGTACTAGAAAAGGGAGGAGGAGGAGTAGTAGGAGGAAGAGGAGGAAGGGAACGAGGAGGAAGAAGAGAGGGGGAGGAGGAGGAGGAAGGGAGGGGGAGGAAGGGAGGAGGAGGAGGAGAAGGAGAGGAGGAGGAGGAGAAGGAGAGGAGGAGGAGGAGGAGGAGGAAGGGAGGAGGAAGGAAGGGAAGGGAAGGGAAGGGGAGGGGAGGAGGAGGAAGGGAGGAGGAGGAGGGGGAAGGGAGGAAGGAGGAGGAAGGGGAGGAGGAGGAGGAAGGAGGAGGAGGAGGAGGAAGAGGAAGGAGGAGGAAGAGGAGGAAGGGAGAAGGGGAGGGAGGAGGGGGTAGGAGGAGGAGGAGGAGGAGGAAGGAGGAATAGGGATAGGAGGAGGAGGAGAGGGAACAGAAGGAGGAGGAAGTGAAGGAAAACGAGTAGGAGTAGGAGGAGGAAGGGAAGGAAAAGGAGGAGGAGGGGGAAGGGAAGAAAAAGGAGGATGTGAAAGAAGAAGGGGGAGAGTAGGAGGAGGAGGAGGAGGAGGAAGGGAAAGAGAAGAAGATAAATTAAAAAAAGAAGGAGCGAGAGAAGTAGAGAGAAGAAGGAGAAGGAGAAGAAGATGAAGCAGGAGGAAGAGAAGGAGGAGGAGGAGGAGGAGAAGGAGTGTGCCAAGGTGAGCAGGCGTCTGGCGGCGCTCGGGGCTCCTCCTCCTCCTCACCTGCCTCACTCCTAATCCTCATCCTCCTAATCCTCGCTCTCTTTTTTTGTTCCTTTTTGCAGTTTTCTTCTTTATCTTATTATTATTATTATTTTTTAATTACTTTTTTCTATTATTCTCCACCTCCTCCTCCTCCTCCTACTCCTCCTCCTCCTCTTCTTCCTTCTTCTTCTTCTTCTTCTTCTTCTTCTTCTAGTTGTTGTTGTTGTTGTTGTTGTTATTGTTGTTGTTGATTTTCTTCTCATAATTATTATTATTATTATTCCTCCTCCTTCTTCCCAACCCCTCCCTCCCTCTCCCTCTCTCCCTTCTTCCTCCACCTCCTCCTTCATCCCAAAATTTCCCTTATCTTCCCCTTCCCCTACCTCCCTCCCTCCCTCCTCCCTCTCTCCCTCTTTCCCCTCCCTTCTTCCCTCCTTCATTCCAAAATTTCCCTTATCTTCCCCTTCCCCTCCCTCCCTCCTTCCCTTCCCTCCCTCCCTCCTCCCTCCCTCCTCCCTCTTCCCCTCCCTCCCTCCTCCCTCCTCCCTCTTCCCCTCCCTCCCTTCTTCCCTCCTTCATCCCAAAATTTCCCCTCATCCACCTTCCCTCTCGCACGGATGACTTCCCTCGCTGCATTGAAATTCTCCCGCCATCGCCGAGCGTTCGCCTAACCTCGCAATCCGTTCGTTCGTTCGCGTTGAGGGAGACCGGATTCGCGCGCATTTCGGATCGGGCGTTCGCGTAGAGGAAGATCCGGATTCGCGCGCTTTTCGGATCGGGCGTTCGCGTAAAAGGAAGCTCCGGATTCGCGCGCATTTCGGATCGGGCGTTCGCGTAGAGGAAGATCCGGATTCGCGCGCATTTCGGATCGGTCGTTCGCGTAGAGGAAGATCCGGATTCGCGCGCATTTCGGATCGGGCGTTCGCGTAGAGGAAGATCCGGATTCGCGCGCATTTCGGATCGGTCGTTCGCGTAAAAGGAAGACCGGATTCGCGCGCATTTCGGATCGTGCGTTCGCGTACAGGAAGATCCGGATTCACGCGTATTTCGGATCGGGCGTTCGCGTACAGGAAAATCAGGATTCGCGCGCATTTCGGATCGGGCGTTCGCGTAAAAGGAAGACCGGATTCGCGCGCATTTCGGATCGGGCGTTCGCGTAGAGGAAGACCGGATTCGCAGACAAACAACCAACCAGACAGACAGACAGACAGACAGACACATACGCACACATAAAACATCATCCGCACACGCAGACAAGTCGAAGCCTAGTTCGTCGGAATCTCAAGGAGACATTAAGCGTTAAACGGGTTTGTTGCACAAGAAGGTTAGCAAGATGTTGTGATGGGGGGAGGGGGGGGGAGGGGGTTCAAGCTGCGAAGGTGCACAGATAAAGAGAAGAAGAAAAAATGAAAAAGGAAAAAAATGGAAGAAGAAAAAAAGGAAGAAAAATGGAAGAAGTAAAAAGAAAAGAAAGATATATGGAAGAAATAAAGAAAAGAAAAAAAGAAAAAGGGAAAAAGGAAAGAAAAGTGGAAGAAGATCAAAGGAAAACGAAAAATAGAAGAAGATATAAACAAAAGAAAAAGAAGAAAAAAGAAAAAAATATATATATATATTAAGGTGCGCTCCCTAACCTAAGCACGTGCCCAGCCTAACCTAACCATAAAAGTCGCGTCTAATTCTTTTAATTATTCTTTTACTTATTCTTATCATTATTGGCATTACTCATATTCTTATTCTTATCACTATTCTTATTATTCTTATTCCTATTCTAACCTTTATTCTTCTTATTCTTATTCTCATTCTTATCATTATTGTTATCATTCCTCTTTCTTGTTCTTCACATTCTTATTCTTATTATTGTTATCATCAATGGCTCTTATCAAGGATGCTAATGAAATGATAATAAAGAACGGGGGAAGAGGAGGGGAGAAAGGGAGACAGAGGAGAAGGGAAAGGAGAGAATAAGAATGGGAAAAGAGAGGGGGAGGGAAAAGGGGTAAGAAAGAGAATAAGAAAAAGAAAAATAACTAAGAAAGCAGGAGTAAACGAAAATAAAAACAAACAAACAAGAGATAATAAACAACAGAAGAAAGAAAAAAAATCACAGACAACAAAAAAAACAGAGGACCCAAACAGACAGGAGATAAAGCACAGAAGAGAGAAAGAAAGAAAGGAGCGAGGAGAGAGGAACAAGGCAAGGAGGAGTAAGGAGTGAAGACAAGCTACTTGGGCAAACAGAAACGTGTTTTATGACGCAACATCCCCTTCCTCGATACAAACCGCCAGACGCTTGCAAATTATCGCGAATGTAAATAAATCTGATAAAAAACGGCTTTAAAAACAAAAATGAAAAATATGAAGAAGAAAAAAGAAATAATAAATCTTTAAAAACCTTGTCTAGGGGGGGTATAGAACCGGCATATTAATGGTTTTCAAAGTACACTTTTTTACACACACACACACACACACACACACACACACACACACACACACACACACACACACACACACACACACACACACACACACACACACACACACACACACACACACACACACATACACACACACACATATATATATACACATATATATATATACCCATATATATATATATACATATATATATATATATATATATATATATATATATATATATATATATATATATATATATATATATATATATATATATATATATATATACGTAAGGTAAACTCTTTCTACCTCTCTTTAGAACGGTACCAACTATTTCCAAAAATCGTCACTATGCATAACATAATAAAGACCAAAATCAAAAGACAGTGACATTAATATTCCCAACTTAACACTATGACAAGGCTTCTTAAATATAAATCATATGATCTAATAAGTAAATGATTACACATATACGTACATACATAATGCATGGCTGGATGTAAACATGTTTCTATCTACTTCTATCTACTCTCTCTACCTATCTATCTATCTTTCTGTATGTCTGTCTATCTGTTTATCTATCTGCCTGTCTGTCTGTCTATCTACCTGTCTATCTGTCAATCTATCTATCTATCTGCCTGTTTGCCTGTCAGTCTATCTGTCTGTTTGCCTGTCTGTCTATCTGTGTATCTATCTATTTGTGTATCTATCTGTCTCTATCTATCTGTGTATCTATCTATCTATCTATCTATATATATATATATCTATCTATCTATCTTCCTACCTGTTTATCCATCCATCCAACCATCTATCCATCCATCTACCATCTATCTACCCATCCCCTATCTATCCACCCATCTCCTATCTATCTACCCATCCCCTATCTATCCACCTATCTCCTATCCATCTATCCATCCATCCATTCATCTATCCATCCATCTCCTATCTATCTATCCATCCATCTATCCATCCAATCCACAAAAACTACGAAACAGCAGCATCTCAGCACCACTCACCCAGCGACGGGCATCATCTTCAGACCGAGAGACCGGGAGATGCAGAATCCAGCGCCTCCTGTGGCGAACCAGAAGGAGATGCGTTGCTGTTGAGAGAAGAAAAAAAAAGATTAGTTATTTTTTGGTTGAATCAAGTTTGATGTTGATTGCTTGTGGTTGATTAAAGTTTGATGTTGTTGTTTGTTGAGAGAGGTTGGAAGAAAAAAAGATTGGTGGAAGATATTTTTTGGTTGATTCAAGTTTGTTATTGTTGTTTGTTGAGAGAGGTTGGAAGAAAAAAAGAAAAAGATTAGTGGAAGTTATTTTTTGGTTGATTAAGGTTTGATCCAGCGCCTCCTGTGGCGAACCAGAAGGAGATGCGTTGCTGTTGAGAGAAGTAGAAAAAAAAGAAAAAAAATTAGTGGGATTTTTTGATTTTTTGGTTGATTCAAAAAAAAAAAAAAGATTAGTTATTTTTTGGTTGATTCAAGTTTGTTATTGTTGTTTGGTTGTTATTGTTGTTTGTTGAGAGAGGTTGGAAGAAAAAAAGAAGATAAGTGGGAGTTATTTTTTGGTTGATTCAAGTTTGTTATTGTTGTTTGTTGAGAGAGGGTGAAAAAAAAGAAAAAGATTAGTGGAAGTTGATTTTTTTGGTTGAGTAAAGTTTGATATTGTTGTTTGCTTGTTATTGTTGTTTGTTGAGAGAGGTTGGAAGAAAAAAAGATTGGTGGGAGTTATTTTTGGTTGACTCAAGTTTGTTATTGTTGTTTGTTGAGAGAGGTTGGAAGAAAAAAGAAAAAGATTAGTGGGAGTTGATTTTTTTGGTGGAGTAAAGTTTGTTATTGTTGTTTGTTGAGAGAGGTTGGAAAAAAAAAGATTAGTTATTTTTTGGTTGATTCAAGTTTGTTATTGTTGTTTGCTGAGAGAGGTTGGAAGAAAAAAAGAAAAAAGATTAGTGGAAGTGATTTTTGGTTGAGTAAAGTTTGTTATTGTTTTTTTTTTTTTTAATGATGTTGAAAGGTATGGATATATTGGATTTGCAAAGGTGTGTGGGTGCATGCTAATAATACGTGTGATAAATGGGTCTTTATTCCTCCCTCCCTTCCTCCCTCTTCTCTCCTCCTTCCTCCCTCACTTCCCCCTCCTTCCCTCCCTCCCCCTCTCCTTCCCTCCTCTTCCCCCATCCTCCTCCTCCCTCCCCTTCCTTCCCTCCCTCCCTCCCTCCATCCATCCCCATCCTCCTCCTCCCTCCCCTTCCTTCCTTCCCTCCCTCCCTCCCTGCCTCCCTCCCTCCCTCCCTCCCTCCCTCCCTCCCTCTTTCCTTCCTCCTCCCCTTCCTTCCTTTCTTCCATCCCCCTCCTCCTCCTCCTCCTCCTCCTCCTCCTCCCTCCCTCCCTCCCTCCCTCCCTCCCTCCCTCCCTCCCCCTCCTCCTCTCCCCCTCCCCCTCCCCTCCCCCTCCCCCTTTCCCTCCTCCTCCTCCTCCTCCTCCTCCTCCTCCTCCTCCTCCTCCTCCTCCTCCTCCTCCCCTTCCTCCTCCTCCTCGCCTGCCACCTTTCATTCCGCCTTGACACAAATCAGAATACACCTTGCGGCCAGACTCTGCAGCGCAAACAAACGTATCAGGAGGAGGAAGAGGAGGAGGAGGAGGAGGAGGGGGAGGAAGAGGGGGATGAGGAGGGGAGGAGAGGAGAGGAAGGAGAGGAAGAGGGGGAGGAGGAGAGGAGGGAAGGTGGTGGAGGAGGAGGAAAGGAGGTGGAGGAGGAGGAGGAGGAGGAGGAGGAGGAGGAAGAGGGAGAAGGAGAAGGAGGGGATGGAGGGGGGGGAGGAGGTGGAGGAAGAAGAGGAGGAGGAGGGAGAAAGCCAATCCTCCTTTTCCTTTTTCCTATCATTAATTCTTATCTGTCTCCTATCCTTATTTTTAAACCTCTTATATCTTCTTTCCATTCTTCCCTCGTCTATCTCCTCGTCCTGCCCCCCTCCCCTCCCCTCCCCCTCCTCGTCCTCCTGCCCCCTCCTCCTTCTCCTCCTCCTGGTGCCCCTCCCCTCCTCCTCCTCCTCCTACCAAACCTCTTCCTCCTCCTCCTGCCCCCCTCCTCCCACCCCTCCTCCTCCTACCACACCTCCTCCTCTTCCCCCTCCTCCTCCTTCTTCTTCTTAAGGACTTCCTTGAGGCAACTCCTCAAGGTCGTAAACAAAACACCCACCCACCTCTTCCCTCCCCTCCCACCACCTCCTCCCTCCCCCTCCCTCACCTCCTCCTTTACCTCTCTTTCCCCCTTCCCCCTCCCCACCTCCTCCTACCCTTCCCCTTCCCCCTCCTCCCACCTCTTACCCCCTTCTCCCTCCCCCTCCTCCCCCTTCTCCCTCCCCCTTCCCCCTCCCCCCACCTCCTCTTTACCCTCCCTAAACCTCGACACTTCACTCACTCTTATCTCGTATCTATCTATCTATCAATCGCTTTACCCATCTTACCGTTAGCTCTATTTACCCATACACTCTCCTTTCCCCTTTACCTATGTCCTTGTTTACCTACCTTGCTCTTTGTCCTTATTTCCTCCCTTCCTTACCTAAATGGGTCTTCATAGGTGCCCCGGATGGAGCCTTTCTTTACACCCTTAGAGCTCACCCTTACACCCTTACATCCTTATCCTCCTATCTTTAACATCCTATCCACGCTCTAACCCTTTCTCTCATCATAGATTTATCCTTTCATCCTCTCCACCCTCAGCACCTAATCCTTACGCTCTCACACCCTTCCTACACTCTTATCTTCTCTCTCTCCTTCCACCTTATCTATCCACATCCTTATCCTCACACCCTTATCCTCCAACCCTATCCACACCCCTTATCCTTCCATATCCTCACACTCTTATCCTCCCTCTCTCCTCCCACCCTATCCACACCCTTATTCTTCAACATCCTACCCACATCCTCATCCTACCTACCCTCACACCCTTACCCCCTACCTTACACCCTGCCCACACCCTTACCACCCCCCTTACCTTACACCCTCCCCTCCTTTCCCCCCCTTCCCCAAACACCCCCCCCCCAAAAAAAAAAAAAATAATAAATAAATAATAAAAAAAATCAATAGAATAAAATAAAATAAATAAATAAATAAATAAAACAAATACTCACAGAAACATTATCTCTGTTGATGATCTCCAGCGGCGCCCGGATGGAGTTCTTGCCGAGGTACCAGTCCTGCGTCGGGTCGTAGTCGCCCAGGGTCCTCACCAGCTGGGGCACGTTGACGTAGTTATCGTCGTCGAAGTGGCACCACCATCTGCGAAGAAGGGGGAAGGAGAGGGGGGTGGTTTAGAAACGGGTGGTTGGAGAGGGATGGGATGGGGAGGGTGGGGATGGGAGGGGAGGGAGAGGGTGGAGAGGGTGGGTTGGAGGGTTGGATGGGAGGGATGGGAGGGAGAGGGAGGGAGTGGGAAGGAGGGAGAGGGAGAGGGAGGGGAGGGAGGGAGAGAGGGAGGAGAGGGAGAGGGAGGGGATGGGAGAGAGAGAGAGAGAGAGAGAGAGAGAGAGAGAGAGAGAGAGAGAGAGAGAGAGAGAGAGAGAGAGAGAGAGAGAGAGAGAGAGAGAGAGAGACAGACAGAGAGAAAGAGAGGAAGAAGAAGAAGAAGAGGGAGAGAGAGGGGAAGAAGAGAGAGCTAGAGAGAAAGTAATAAAATACAATACCACTTAGATTAAAACCGAAAAAAACAGACAAACACTCAGCTAAAAGAGAAAACACAGCAACAGGAAACGAAAACAAAAGAAAAAAAAATTATCGTGAGCGCTTGTGTACGAGAACGTGCGTGTCTCCCAGCCTGATTGCGTGATGAGCGAACGTGCGGCCAGACTGCATACGTGTTCGTTCGTCCGTGCGTCCTTCCGTTCGTTCGTTCGTTCGTCTGTCCGTTCGTCCATCCGCATTTCGGAGCCAGCAGCGCGGCGAACGGCAGGTGGCCAATGACAAAGGAAATATTTCGTATACGTCGGGCGCTTAACCAACTTCATACCATTAACAAACTCAATCGGAACGAACGGCCACAACAAAGACAACAACCGGCGGAGTCTTTGTTCTCCGGATCGCTTCGTGAAGGTCGTTTAAATCCCCCGCGCTTTATTCCGAGACTCGCATTTAAAAAAAAAAACTATAAATGACATAAGCGCGCTGCGTCGTATACCCGGAATGATAGATCATGTGTAGGGTATAGAGCGACGCGAAACCCTATATATAATATACATGTTCCATTAAACCCTGCCACTACTGGGTAATTACTCTTGCCTAATTGCTAATGCCATCTGCAGGGCGTTCGGAGGCGGCTGGCGACCGTCTTTTGTTTTGCTTCTTTCCTGACGCGGCTCACTTCCTCTCGTCTATTTTTTAACGCGTTCGAATACAGCCAAGACGTTCGAGTTTGATTGAGAAAAAAATCGTTATGTGTGGCTATCTCTAAAAAGCTTCATTACTTTCAAAAAATGGGGTTTATTTCATCCGGAAACGAATTATTTATTTGGACAAGATGTATGGAACGAAGCGATCGGTGGCGGGGGCTGGGAGGAGACAAACCAGAGCGGGAGTCGCGCCGCCATTGTTCGGATGCTGCCCCAGGTACGCCCCGAGGGCACACCCACTCGTCCCGAACCCCGCGCGCCGACTTCTGTTTTTCGCCGCGTTCCTGCGCCTGAGTCACCTCGAACCGCTGACTCATTCCCTTTGTTGGCATTGCAGGGAGACCGATTTCTAATTATTTACCAACCTCTATTCCCTTCGGTCTCTTTTTTAAAACAGAGATCAAGGAGAGACGAGAACGCCCTCCCTCCCCTTCCTCCTTCCACGAATCCCAAGCCAGGAGTCCAAAGCATCGCCGCGCGTCCGGACACGTATCCATCCCTTTCTCCCTGGCTCGTCTGGCCGCCTCCAGCGCACCTGTAATGCTACTGTCTCGATTCGATCTTGAGTAATAATGTCTGTTTAACCCCCGCCCAACCCTTCCACCGCCGCCCTTTCATCCACTCCTCTTCCCTACTCTCTACACTCTCCTCTTTCTTCTCTCTCTCCTATCCTCTTCTCTTACCCTCTCCTTCTCTCCTCCTATCCCCTTCCCTTACCCTTTCCTTCTCTCCTCCTATCCCCTTCCCCCTTACCCTTTCCTTCTCTCCTCTTACTTCACTCTTTCCCCTCTATTCTTCACCCATTCCCCCTACCACCCCCTATTCTCTCCCTTCCCCCTTCCCCCATCCCCCACTAACCCGCCCCCCCCCCACCACCCCACCGCCCAATTTGCAGAACGCGTGCACCCATTTTCTCTTCGCCTATTTTCGTCCGCGGAGAAATGTCATTACGACTTCTTTTGTGTCCATTCTTTTTTTCTTTCTTTTTTTTTGTCATGGTGTCTTTTGTGCATGGTCGCCCTCGCTCGCCTGCCTGTCATTGCCTGTCACGGAGCGCAAGACGTGGCTACTTTTGTCTTTTGACTCGCGACGCGTAGGTCACTGAACGGGGTTAAAATAAGACGTTAATCTGGATTTTAATTGACGGGGATTAAACGAATTGGGATATTTTATAAACGGATTAAAAAATAATCTAGATTTTTTATACGTTGGAAATAATTTTTTTCTTCTCTTTTTGTTCTTCTCTAAAATTTCTGTAGTAGTAGTAGAAGTAGTAGAAGTAGTAGTAGTAGAAGTAGAAGTAGTAGTAAGAGTAGTAATAGTAGTAATAGCACTACCACTAATAGAAGTTGTAGCAGAGTTGTAATTATAATATCGACAGAAATATTGACACTAAACACAACACCAGTTATATGAAAACTATCATTTAAAACACGAATGACAACAATAACAATTTTCTCTCTCTCTCACTTTCTCTGTCTCTGTCTGTCTCTCTCTCTCTCTCTCTCTCTCTCTCTCTCTCTCTCTCTCTCTCTCTCTCTCTCTCTCTCTCTCTCTCTCTCCCTTCTCTCTCTCTCTATCTATCTATCTATCTATCTATCTCTCTCACTCACTTACTCTCCCTCCCTCCCTCCTCCCTCTCCCTCTCCCTCCTCCTCCCTCCCCTCCCTCTCCCTCCCTCCCCTCCCTCTCCCTCCTCCCTCCTTCCTCCCTCCCTCCTCCCTCCCTCCCTCCTCCCTTCCTCTCCCTCCCTCCCTCCCTCCCTCCCTCCCTCCCTCTCCCTCTCCCTCTCTCTCCCTCTCCCTCCCTCCCTCTCCCTCTCCCTCTCCCTCTCCCTCCCTCCCTCCCTCTCCCTCTCCCTCTCCCTCTCCCTCTCCCTCTCCCTCTCTCACTCACCTCTTATTGCTCTCCAAGAAGGCATCGAACTCCCTGGCCATCTTGCAGCAGAGCGCCGTCCTCCTGTGAGACGCCGAGCAGTTGGTGTTGACGAGGTGGCCGCCTGGAATGGAAGGGGGAGAAAACTGGTGTTAGAGAGGTGGTATTTAAAAAGATGGTGTTTAAAATGTGGTGTTAGAAACCTGGTGTTTAAAAAGGTGGTGTTAAAAAATGGTGTTTAAAAGGTGGTGTTAGAAATCTGGTGTTTAAAAAGGTGTTGTTAGAAACCTGGTGTTAAGAAGGTGGTGTTAAAAACTGGTATTAAAAAGGTGGTGTTTAAAATGTGGTGTTAGAAACCTGGTGTTATAAAGATGGTGTTACAAAACTGGTGTTTAAAAAGTGGTGTTAGAAACCAAATGTTGCGATTTTGATAATGATAATGGCGATTATGAGGATTCGGGTGGGGGAGGTGTGTGTGTATGTGAGTGTGTGAGTGAGTGAGTGAGTGAGTGAGTGAGTGAGTGTGTGTGAGTGAGTGAGTGAGTGAGTGAGTGGTGGTGGTGGTGGTGGTGAGTGGTGGTGAGTGAGTGAGTGAGGTGAGTGAGTGTGTGTGAGTGAGTGAGTGAGTGAGTGAGTGAGTGAGTGAGTGAGTGAGTGAGTGAGTGAGTGAGTGAGTGAGTGAGTGAGTGATTGCGTGAGTGAGTGAGCGAGCGAGTGAGTGAGTGAGCGAGCGAGTGAGTGAGTGAGTGAGTGAGTGAGTGAGTGAGTGAGTGAGTGAGTGAGTGAGCGAGTGTGCGAGCCAGTGAGCGCATACGTGTGTGTACGGAAGGTGCTGATGAAGCAAGAGGGAGGACGAGTGAGGGGGAGGCAGGGCAGGGACTGTGGGGAAGGGGGGGAGGGGAGGAGATGTTCAAGGATGGGTGAGGAGAGACCTAGATGAGGGAAGGAGGGAGGGAGATGGGGAATAAGAGAGAGAGAGAGAGAGAGAGAGAGAGAGAGAGAGAGAGAGAGAGAGAGAGAGAGAGAGAGAGAGAGAGAGAGAGAGAGAGAGAGAGACAGACAGACAGACAGAGACAGAGAGAGAGATGAGAAAATGGAGGGAGGAGGGAAGGAGGGAGGAGGGAGGGAGGGAGGGAGGGAGGGAGGGAGGGAGGGAGGGAGGGAGGGAGGGAGGGAGGGAGGGAGCAAAGAGAGGAGGGAGGGAACGTGGAGAGGAGGGAGGGGAGGGCGAGCACAAGAGATGATAAATGGTGTGAAGAGATGAACGATTATTTACGGATGCTGCTGTGAATACGAGACTCGTCGATAGATAGAGAGGAGAGAGGGAGGGGGTATGAGGAGGGTATGAAGGGGGTATCAAAAGAGTAAGGGGGGAGGGGGGGGGGTAGGGAAGTGAGGGGGAGGTGAAGAGATGAGTGAAAGGCATCACAAGGAAGAGATATCTGAGTGCAAGAAGGGCGTATATGTGTGAACTGATTATTACAAGCTTCCAACCTCCCCACCTCCATTCCTTCCTACCCTCCCTCTCCCTCTCTATCCCTCCCTCCCTACCATCACCCTCCTCCTCCTCCTCCTCCTTCCTTCCCTCCCTTCCACTCCCCACCTTCCCCCCCTCCTCCTCCTTTTCCCTCCCTACCTGCTCTCCCTCTACCTCCCTCGCCCTCCCTTCCTCCTTCCCTCCTTCCCTCTCCCCTCCCCTCTTCTCCCTCTTTTTCCTCTTCTTCCCCCTCCTCCTCCTCCTCCTCCTCCTCCTCCCTCTTCCCTCTCCTCTTTTCCTCCCTCCTCCTCCTCCCTTCCTCCCTCCTTTCCCCCTTCCCTCCCTACCCTCTCCCTCCCTCCTTCCTCCTCCTCCCCCTTCTCCTCCTTTCTCCTTCCCCCTCCCTTCTTCCTCCTCCTTCCCTCCCCCTTCCTCCCTCCTTCCCCCTTCCCTCCTTTCCCTCCCTACCCTCCCCCTCCCTCCTTCCTCCTCCCTCCTTTCCCCTTCCTTCCTCCTCCCCTCCCTCCTCCTTCCTCCTCCTCCTCCTCCTTCCTCCTCCTCCTCCCTCCTTTCCTCCCTCCCCCTCCTTCCTCTCCCCCCCTCCTCCTTCCTCCCCCTTCCCCCTCCGACCCGCGACCCCTTTCACCACCTGTGCTTGCAAGCGTAATGAAGACACTAGAGGTGAGTGCTTTTCATTTTGTTTTGTGTGTGTTGCGTGAGCGGCCCCGTTCCTCGAGACGGCTGGGGCGATGGGGGGGGGGAGGAGGGAACTGGTGTTGACGAAGGCTTTCTAATGTTGGTGGTGTTGGGGGTGGTGGGAGGGGGTTGTGGTGGGGGTGGGGGTGGAGGCGGTGGTGGTGGAGGAGGAGGAGGAGGAGGAGGTGGTGGTGGTGGTGGAAGTGTGGTGGTGATGGAGGTGGTGTGGGGGTGATATAATTGTTGTGGTTGTTGTTGTTGGTAGTAGCGGTGGTGGAAGTGGTGGTGATGATGGTGTTGGTGGTGGTGATGTTGTGGTGGTGATGTAATTATTATTGTTGGTGTTGTTTTTGTTGGTGATGCTGTTGCTGTGGTGGTGATTGTGTTGTTGCCGTTGGCGGTGGTGGTGATGGTGATGTTGTAATCATTCTTGATGTTGTTTATTACAGTTGATATTGTTATTATTTCTGCTTTAGTTGTTATTGTTATTGTTATTTCTTACACAACTGGGCCTCTCCATGTACCTGATATCAACTCACTCACCCGTTTCTCTGTCGGTGATATAAAATTCCCCACCTTCCCCTCCCTCCACACCTACTCCCTCACCTACTCTCACCCCCCCACCCCACCCCACCTGCCTCGCCCCCTTCTGCCACTCCCCCAGCCCACCCCACCTCCCTCCACCCCTACTCTCACCTCACCCCACCCCACCTCCCTCACCCCCTACTCCCACTCCCCCACTCGTGACGTCACAGTAAGAAACACGACCCGAAGAAATCTGTCGTGATTCACCGAATGGCACCGGAGTTCCCACGCTCCGATGTCGGGCGATGGGGTGAGGGGAGGTGAAGGGGGAGTGGTGGGGAGAGGAAGGGGAGGAATAGGGAGGAAGGAAGGAAGGGGGAGGAAGGGGGGGAGTAGGAAGGAGGAAGGAAGGGGGAGGAATAGGGAGGGAGGAAGGGGAAGTAGGGAGAGAGGGAGGAATAGGGAGAGAGGAAGGGGGGAATAGTGGGGAAGGAAGGGGAGGAATAGGGAGAGAGGAAGGGGAGGAATAGGGAGAGAGGAAGGGGGAGGAGTAGGGAGGAGTGGTGGGGATGGAAGGGGGGAGTAGGGAGAGAGGAAGGGGGAGGAAGGGGGAGGAGTAGGGATAGAGGAAGGGGGAGGAGTAGGGAGTGGGGAGTGGGGGAGGAATAGGGAGAGAGGAAGGGGAAGGAAGGGGGAGGAATAGGGAGAGAGGAAGGGGGAAGGAAGGGGGAGGAGTAGGGAGAGAGGAAGGGGGAAGGAAGGGGGAAGGAAGGGGGAAGGAAGGGGGAGGAGTAGGGATAGAGTAAGGAGGAGGAAAGGGGGAGGAGTAGGGAGGGAGAAAAGGGGGGGAGGTGGATGAGCAGAGAAGCTTCCTGTGACACCACCACCTGCCAACACCTACCAAAGCCCAGCCACCACCTGTTACTCCTGTTCTTGGACTGGTGTCAGATAGCGTTTTGTTGGCTTGATCTTCTACCACTACCTACCAACACCTACCACCGCATACCACTACCAACCACCCCCTACCACTACCAAACACCCCATACCACTCCCAACCATCCCATACCACCCCCTACCACTCCCAACCACCCCCTACCACTACCATACCACCTCAAACCACTACCAACCACCCCCTACCACCTCATACCACCCCTTACCACCTGTTACTTCCCCCCTTTGGTGGCAGTGTCAGGTGCGCCCTGTGGTTGGCAGCTAGCAAGCCGATGTGACATGTATAGTACCTCTGTGGTATCTGCGGTATCTGTGGTAACTCGGTATCAGTGAGAATCCTGGGTAGGGAACTCGAAACTCTAAGCTGGGTGTAAGTATGACTAGACATCTGTTCTGTGACACTGCGACCGTCTAATAGATCTTTGTACACATTTTTTTTTTGAACATCTAATCTACATTTTGTATTCTTATTTTTATCTTACTTCATCTATTTATCTATTATGATCGTTGTTTTGTTTTTGTTTTTGTTTTCTTCTGCTATTTGCCTCTTTCTTTTTATTCCATCTCTTTATTCTTTTCGATTATTGTTATTGTTCTGTTATGCACACGTGTCATTTCGGTATGGTGCCGTGTAATAAAGGAAAGAGAGAGAGAGAGAGAGAGAGAGAGAGAGAGAGAGAGAGAGAGAGAGAGAGAGAGAGAGAGAGAGAGAGAGAGAGAGAGAGAGAGAGAGAGAGAGAGAGAGAGAGAGAGAGAGAGAGAGAGAGAGAGAGAGAGAGAGAGAGAGAGAGAGAGAGAGAGAGAGAGAGAGAAAGAGAGCGAAAGACAGAGACACACACACACACAAAGAGGAAGCGAAAGACAAAAAGAAAAAGGAAAAACAGACACAAAAACAAACAAACAAGCACAGCAGGTTGAAAGCGATGACGTCATAGCGTAATGGACGAATGGCTGCCCCGAAGATGGAGCCACACCAGCTGAGTAACGCAACACCATACCATCTGCACAAGGTTTGTTGCCTCTGTACATTGTATATAAGACGGTTCTATCTTGCCAGCCCGCGCCAGTGTGTGTGTGTGTGTGTGTGTGTGTGTGTGTGTGTGTGTGTGTGTGTGTGTGTGTGTGTGTGTGTGTGTGTGTGTGTGTGTGTGTGTGTGTGTGTGTGTGTGTGTGTGCGTGTGTGTGTGTGTGTGTGTGTGTGTGTGTGTGTGTGTGTGTGTGTGTGTGTGTGTGTGTGTGTGTGTGACGGAGGGAGTGAGGAAGAAGGGTGAGGGAGAGTTTGTGACGTAGGGAGGGAGGGAGAGTGACGGAGAGTGACGGAGGGAGTGAGAGAGAGAGAGTGTGCGTGTGTAAACGGATGGAATGAGTGACGGAGCTAAGCGAGTAAGTGAGGAAACGCGTAAATGAGTAAAAAATAACTACATATGACTGAGTAAAGTGAAAATAAAAATGAACCTACAAAAAAGAAAAAGAAAATAAATAAACATAAACTATACCAAAAAAAACTACCATTTTCACCCATAAGAAAAAGCAACAGAAACACACCCGCCAACAGCGCGCCATAAAACAAGGTGTTCAACTCGCCTCAACAACCTCGCACTTTCTCACTACTACCAAATCCCATCAATTTCTTTCTCTTTCTCCTTCTTTTTTCTTATTATTCCTTGTGTGTGCCTTCAAATCGTAAACATTATCACAGTCATTATAGGCCTATAAAGCTGTAACACCATCATTACTAAAGATAGTAGTACAAACTTGAAGAATAAAACGGAGAGAACAAGTTTGTTTTTTTTCTCTCGCTAACCAACCTGTTTTCCTTTGATATTCGGCATCGTCGTCGTCCGTGAAGAACCAAGTCTGTAAAGAGAGAAGAAAAAAAGGTTTAATAAAGAGATGAAGGGTAATAATGACAATAATAATAATAGTAATAGTAATAGTAATAGTAATAGTAATAATAATAATAATAATAATAATAATGATAATAATAATAATAATAATAGTAATAATAATAAATAATAGTAATAGTAATAGTAATAGTAATAATAATAATAATAATAATAATAATAATAATAATAATAATAATAATAATAATAATAGTAATAATAATAAATAATAGTAATGATAATGATGATGATAATAATAAAAATAATAATAATAATAATAACAATAATAATAATAATAATAATAATAATAATAATAATAATAATAATAATAAAAACAATTTAAGGATGTTAGAAATACTTAGTATGAAGAGGAATGTGATTGTACGCATTCACTTGTCAGATAGCGGTTTTTCGCTAGATTGACTAGACTCCCTCGC
>NC_091583.1:26654610-26657110 GCF_042767895.1 Penaeus vannamei | reverse complement strand
TTTTCTTTCTCTCTCTCTCTCTCCTTCCCCTTACCTTCCTCCCTCTCCAACACCATCTCCCCCAACCCCCCACTTCCCTCATGCACTATCCCTCCCTATCCCCTCTCCCTCTTCCTCTCTCCTCCCCCATCCCTCCCACTTTTCCCTACCCCACACAATCACATATCTGTGGGTTGTTATTATTCTCCCCCAAGGACTTTAGACCCTGTGGGCTTTGTCATTACAGCTTCTTCAACCTAAGAATTACAAGAGAGTGATGTGGAAAAAAGAAAAAAAAAAAGGGGGGGAGGGGGGAAGGCAGAAGGGGAAGGGGAGGGGGGGTGCTGGGGTTTCTATAGGCCTATATCATTTTTTTCTTTCTTTGGAGATGGAGGGAGGGGAGTGTTGGGGGTGGGGAGGTAGGGGGGGTAGGGGTTATTTCGTCTTGGTTCGTAATAATAGGTATTTATATTTTTTGGGTACTTTGGTGTTTCGGTAAGGATCGTTCGTAATTTTTTTTTCATCAGGGTTTTGGGAATATCTCATAAATATATTCATTTAAGACCTGGTTCTATTTGTTTCTGGAATTGATAGGAAAAAAAAATAAAAAAAATTCGGAATGGAGAATTTGAATAAACTTTTTTGCCGCTTTTACATCAAGAAAGTAACTTAACAAAACCTAAAGACAAAAGGAAGGCAAATCAAACCAGAACTATTCTACCGCTTTCAAAAAGAAAAAAGGAAGAAAGAAAGAAAGAAAAAAGATTCTCTGACGCCCAAAAATAGATCGTAAAACAAAGAAAACCAATAAAAACCAACAACAACAAAAAGATACCACCCATAAAGACATCTCTATTGTATCCCATCCCTTCTTCCTCCTCCTCCTCCTTCTCCTCCTCCTTTTCTTCAACTTCCTTTTCGCTCGCGTGTTTCCTTTGACCCACCCTTCGTACCGACCAATAAAAGTAATAACAGAAGCAAGAGGGAATAATGCCGAGGTAACCGCAAGAACATCCAGAAGGTATTGGTCTGTCTCCCTCCCCCCCCCCTTCCCCCCTCTATCCCTCCCTCCTCATCCTGACTTTTCCCTCCCTCCCTCTCTCCTCAACCTGCCTTCCTTTCCCCTGTCTTGTCCTGTATTGCCTATTTTCTTTCTTTCGTGTCTCTACCCTTTCTGTCTCTGTTTCTCTGTCTCTGTTTCTCACTCTCTCTTTCTTTCTTTCTTTCTCTCTCTGTCTCTCTGTCTGTCTGTCTGTCTGTCTGTCTGTCTGTCTGTCTCTCTCTCTCTCTCTCTCTCTCTCTCTCTCTCTCTCTCTCTCTCTCTCTCTCTCTCTCTCTCTATCTCTCTCTCTCCTCTCTCTCCTTCCCTAACCCCCTACCATCCCTCCCCTCCCTACCTACCCCCCTCCCCTCCACCTCTCCTCAACCGCCAGACACCATACGTCAAACAACCCCTCCCCCACACTCCCCCCTACCCCCTCCCCTCTCCCCTCTCCCTTCCTACCCCCTACCCCCTCCCTTCCTACCTCCTACCCCCTCCCCACTCTCCCTTCCTACCCTCCCACCCCCTACCTCCCACTCCCACACCCTCTTCTCCCGTCTACCTACGAGCCGAGATAACGCAATAATAACTGCTATTGGATCTCCTATTAAAATGATAAAGTTCTCTCTGGGTATGACCATCGACTCCGACCGACAGATCAAGAGGGGGAGGGGGGGAGGGGGGGGAGGTTTTAATTCGCTTTGTGGGATCTAATACGTTTTATGCCTCAGGGTGTGTGTGTGTGTTCTAATCGGTGTCTTTGATATGGGGTTTACTTGTCTATTAATCTATTTATCTAGTTGGTTCTTTATTTGTTTGTTATTTATCTCCTTATCTATTTATCTATTTGGTTCTTTATTTATTTATTTATCTACTTATCTATTTATCTAGTTGGTTCTTTATTTGTTTGTTATTTATCTACTTATCTATTTATCTATCTGGTTCTTTATTTGTTTGTTACTTATCTACTTATCTATTTATCTATCTGGTTCTTTATTTGTTTGCAATTTATATCCTTATCTATTTATATATCTGGGTCTTTATTTGTTTGTTTGCCTATCTACCTCTTTGCTTCCTTATGTATTTATTTCTTCATTTATTTGTTAAATCATTCATTAATCTATTCCTCTACTCATCTACTGAATTATCTATCCATTTATCTATTTGCTTCTCAATTCACTACGAAAGCTATTAAGTGCTTTATCTAAAATTCCAACAAACGCAAAGATCTAGACTTATTTAATTTTATTCAACAACTTTCCTTCAAACGCTAAATTCTAAAATTATCTATCGATCTATCTATTTTGTTTCTCAATTCCCTACGAATGCTATTATGTCCTTCATCTAAAATTCCATAAAACGCTAAAATCTAGACTTATTTCATTCCACAACTTCATTTTCCACTACGAAAGATATTAAGCCCTTGATCTAAAATTCCAACAAACGCTAAAATCTAGACTTACTTCATTCCATAACTTC
>NC_091583.1:26637110-26642110 GCF_042767895.1 Penaeus vannamei | reverse complement strand
GTGCGTGTGCATGTACGAGTATAAGAGTAAACAAAATGATCTTACAATCAAAATTAACACCAACAACATTTAACAAACAACCAACCCCCAAAAAAACAAAACAAACAAAAAAAATCACCAATACTCCCATCAAATAACAACAACAACAACAAAAAAGCCATTGATCTCCGTCGCGCAGACACAAAAACAAAAACAATAACAAAAAAACAAAAACGCAGCGCTGTCAACAAACACACGTGTTCTCAGTGTGACTTCTTGCTTATTATCATACTCGCCTCCTTAGTCCCGCTGTGTCTAGTATGCGGTGTGTCTGTGTGTGTGTGTGTGTGTGTGTGTGTGTGTGTGTGTGTGTGTGTGTGTGTGTGTGTGTGTGTGTGTGTGTGTGTGTGTGTGTGTGTGTGTGTGTGTGTGTGTGTGTGTGTGTGTGTGTGTGTGTGTGTGTGTGTGTGTGTGTGTGTGTGTGTGTGTGTGTGAGAGAGAGAGAGAGAGAGAGAGAGAGAGAGAATGAGAGAGAGAGAGAGAGAGAGAGAGAGAGAGAGAGAGAGAGAGAGAGAGAGAGAGAGAGATAGAGAGAGAGAGAGAGAGAGAATGAGTGTGTGCTTGCGCGTGTGCGAGTACGTGTATCTCTTTCTCCCTCTCTACCCCCTCCTCTCCCTTCTCTCCTCTCCCACCCACATATCCTACTCCCTCTCCCCAACCTACATATCCCTCTCCCTCTTCCACCCACATATCCTACTCCCTCTCTCTTCCTCTTCCACCCCCGTCTCCCTCCCTCTCCCTCTCTCCCTCTCCCTCTCTCCCTTCCTCTCCCTTCCCGAGGTGTTGCGCTCCTCGCCCGCGTGGCCAGAGGCGTGTGGCGGTGCCGAGGGGGTCCGCATATTAAAAGTTTCTTGCACTTTTAATGGCCACTTTAAATCACTTTTACGGGAGATCCATTCGGCGCGTTGATGCCTTCCTCCTCGGCTCCCTTGCCCCTTACTCTTTGCTCCTTCTTCCTTGCCCTTCCCCTTACTTTATACTTCTTTCTTCTTGCCCTTTTCCCTTACTCTTTACTCCTTCCTCCTTGCCCTTTCCTCTTACTATATACTCCTTTCTTCTTGCCCTTTTCCCTTACTCTTTACTCCTTCCTCCTTCCCTTCCTTACTATATCCTTCCTTCTTGTCCTTTCCCCTTACTCTTTGCTCCTTCTTCCTTGCCCTTCCCCTTACTTTATACTCCTTTCTTCTTGCCCTTTTCCCTTACTCTTTACTCCTTCCTTGCCCTTTCCCTTTATTCTAAACTTATTCTATATCCCTTGGCTTTACTCTTTACTCCTTCTTCCTTGCCCTTTCCCCTTACTCTATACTCCTTCTTCCTTCCTCCTTGCCTTTTCCCCTTTCTCTATACCCCTTTCCCCTTACTCTTTACTCCTTCTTTCTTGCCCTTACCACTTATTCCTCAACCTTACTCCTTGGACCGATCACTTACTTATTACTCCTTGCCCTTAACCACTTACTCCTTCCTCCTTGCCCCTTTTCCTAGATCCCTCTTACTGCAAGATAGAAAGGAAGAGTGGAAGAAAGAAAGAAAAAAGGGAAAGAAAGAAAGAATGGTAAACCAGAGAAAGATAGAAAGGAAAGAAAGAAAATGAAGAGGAAAGAAATAAGATTAAATTCCCATTGAAAATCCTTCCCAAATAATATTAATTTAAAACAATCTTCCTTTTTTTTCTCTCTCTCTTTCAAAAACCTTTATGACTTTATCTCCCTCGCCATCGCAACATAAAATCACCTTTTTTTATTCTTACTTTTTTCTTTTACTTCGATTGCACCGCCCTTGCCTACCCCACCCCCTCCCCCTCTCCCCTTCACCCCCTCCCCTCCCCCTCCCCCTTCACCCCCTCCCCTCCCTTTCCCCTTCACCCCCTCCTTACTCTCCCCACATCCTCTACACTCTATCCCTCCCTCCCTACTCTCCCCTCCCCCTACTCGCTCCCTCCCCCCATCCCCCTACACTCTATCCCTCCCACCCCTCCCCTTTCCACCCCCCTCTCCCCCCTCTTCGCCCCCCCTCCCTCCCCCCCACACCCTTGCAACCCCATCTGTTAAATGTCTGATATTTATTATTTTTTTTTTGTCAGAAATCATTTACTCCCCTTTTCGCCGCCCGCCCTCGGACAACAAAGCGGAGGAGGAAGAGTGAAAAGGAAGAGGAGGAGAGGAAGGAGAGGAAAGGAGGAAGGAGAGGAGGAAAAGAGAGGAGGAGAGAGGAGAGGAGGAAGGAAGAGGAGAGGAGGAGTGAAAGGAGAGGAGGAGGAGGAGGAGAAGGAGGAGAAGAAGAAAGGAGAGAGAGAGAGAGAGGAGGAGAAGGAGAGAGAGGAGGAGAGGAGAAAGAGAAGGAAGGAAGAGAGAGAGAGGAGGAGGAGGGAGCTCATGAGGAAGAGGAGAGAGGGAGGAGGAGAGGAGAGGAGTGAAAGGAGAGGAGAGGAAGGAGAGGAGAGGAGAGGGAGAGGAGAGGAAAGGAGAGAGAGGAGAGGAGAGAGGAGAACAAAGCGGGAGAGAGGGGAGAGGAGGAGAGGAGAGGAGAGGGAGTGAGGAGAGGGAGAGGAGGAGTGAAAAGGAGAGGAGAGGAGGAGAGGAGAGGAGTGAAAGGAGAGGAGGAAGGAGGAGAGGAGGAGAGGAGGAGAGGAGAGAAGAAAGAGGAGAGGAGTGAAAGGAGAGGAGGAGAGGAGAGAGAGGAGAGGAGAGGAGAGGAGAGCAGAGGAGAGGGTGAAATGAGAGGAGGAGAGGAGAAGAGAGGAGAGAGAGAGGAGGAGAGGGGAGAGAGAGAGAGAGAGAGGAGGAGAGGGAGAAGAGAGGAGAGGAGAGGGGAGAAGAGAGGAGAGAGAGGAGGAGAGAGGAGAAGAGAGGAGAGGAGGGAAAGGAGAAGAGGAGAGGGGAGAAGAAAGGAGAGAAATAAATTGATAGATAGATGGATAAGGGGAGAGAGAGGGAGAGATAAATTGAAAGAAAGAGGAGAGAGGAGGGAGGGAGGGAGGGAGGGAGGGAGGGAGGGAGGGAAGGGAGGGAGGGAGAGGGAGAGGGAGAAGGGAGGGGGAGGGAGAGGGAGAGAGAGAGAGAGAGAGAGAGAGAGAGAGAGAGAGAGAGAGAGAGAGAGAGAGAGAGAGAGAGAGAGAAATAGATAGATAGATGGATAAGCAGGGACGGAGGGAGGGAGGGAGGGAGAGAGGGAGGGAGGGAGAGAGAGACGCAGACAGACAGACAGACAACCACGAGACGAGGAAATTTCTGAAGAAAATAATCTTTCCTCCATCCTTTCCTCGTCCTACCACCCTCTTTCTCTTCCCTCTCCTTCTTATCTTCATCCTTCTCCTTCCTGTCCTCTTCCATTCCCTCCCCTCATCATCAATGCCCCTTCCATCATTCTCTTTTCCCTTCCCTCCTCCACCTCCTCCTCCTCCAGTTCCTTCCACCCTCACTTCTCATTTTCTTTCTCCCTTCCTCTCCTCTTCCATTCCCTCCCCTCATCATCAATGCCCTTTCATCATTCTCTTTCCCCTTCTCTCCTCCACCTCCACCTCCTCCGTCCTTCACCCCTCTCTTCTCATCTTCTTTCACCTTCCTCTCCTCTTCCATTCCTCCTCATCATCAATGTCCCTTCCATCATTCTCTTTTCCCTTCCCTCCCCTCCTTCACCTCCACCTCCTCCAGTTCCTTAGGCTCCACCTCCTCCGTCCTTCCACCCTCTCTTCTCATCTTCTTTCACCTTCCTCTCCTCTTCCATTCCCTCCCCCCTCATCAATGTCCCTTCCATCATTCTCTTTTCTCTTCCCTCCCTCCTTCACCTCCACCTCCTCCAGTTGCTTGAGCTCCACCTCCTCCGTCCTTCCACCCTCTCTTCTCATCTTCTTTCTCCTTCCTCTCCTCTTCCATTCCCTCCCCTCATCATCAATGTCCCTTCCATCATTCTCTTTTCCCTTCCCTCCTCCACCTCCATCTCCTCCAGTTCCTTCCACCCTCTCTTCTCATCTTCTTTCACCTTCCTCTCTCTTCTATTCCCTCCTCATCATCAATGTCCCTTCCATCATTCTCTTTCCCTTCCCTCCCTCCTTCACCTCCACCTCCTCCAGTTGCTTGAGCTCCACCTCCTCCGTCCCTTCCACCCTCTCTTCTCATCTTCTTTCACCTTCCTCTCCTCTTCTATTCCCTCCCCTCATCATCAATGTCCCTTCCATCATTCTCTTTCCCCTTCCCTCCCCTCCTTCACCTCCACCTCCTCCAGTTGCTTGAGCTCCACCTCCTCCGTCCTTCCACCCTCTCTTCTCATCTTCTTTCTCCTTCCTCTCCTCTTCCATTCCCTCCCCTCATCATCAATGTCCCTTCCATCATTCTCTTTTCCCTTCCCTCCCCTCCTTCACCTCCACCTCCTCCAGTTGCTTGAGCTCCACCTCCTCCGTCCTTCCACCCTCTCTTCTCATCTTCTTTCTCCTTCCTCTCCTCTTCCATTCCCTCCCCTCATCATCAATGTCCCTTCCATCATTCTCTTTTTCCTTCCCTCCTCCTTCACCTCCACCTCCACCTCCACCTACACCTCGTCCAGTTCCTTGAGGGTCTTCAAGAAAAGGGCGTCACAGGCTAAGGAAGTGATCTTGCATCTTTACGGGCCGAGCAAGGAACTCACTCTCTCTCTCTCTCTCTCTCTCTCTCTCTCTCTCTCTCTCTCTCTCTCTCTCTCTCTCTCTCTCTCTCTCTCTCTCTCTCTCTCTCTCTCTCTCTCTTCTCTTTTCTTCTTTTAATTTCCTCTCCTCTTTCTCTATATTTCTTTTATTTTTATTTCTTCCCTCGCTTCTTTTCCTATTCTCTCTCTCTCTCTCTCTCTCTCTCTCTCTCTCTCTCTCTCTCTCTCTCTCTCTCTCTCTCTCTCTCTCTCTCTCTCTCTCTCTCTCTCTCTCCCTCTCTCTCCCTCTCTCTCTCCCTCTCTCTCTCCCTCTCCCTCTCCCTCTCCCTCCCCTCCCTCCCTCT
>NC_091583.1:26629610-26632110 GCF_042767895.1 Penaeus vannamei | reverse complement strand
CCTACACCCTACCCCTACCCCCTCCTTCCACCCCACCTATTTCATCTCCTGTCTTATCGCCTTCTCCCCCCCCCTCCCCCTCTCTCATCAAACCCCTCTTATCTCTATTTCTCCCTCCCCCTCTTTTCCTCCTTCATCATTATCTCTTTCTCCTTTTCATCATTTTTTTCTCTCTCGTTTCTCTCCTCTTTTTCCCTCTCTCTGTCCCTCCCACCTTCTCTCCACCTTGTTTATCATCATCTTCCTCTTCTCCTTCTCTCCCACACACTCCTCCGTCTCTCTCCCTCCCACTCCCCTTCCCCTATCCTTCACTCTCCTACATACCCTCACATACCACCCCCTCCCCCTACATAACTCCTCCCACACCCTTACATACCACCCCCTCCCCCTACATACCTACCCCCCACCCTCACATACCACCCCCACTCCCACCCGTCCCCATGGGCAATCACCCCCCCCTCTCCTAAGCGTAAACACGTCACGCCCCCCTACCCCACCCCCACCCCCCCACCCCCCCGACACGCATTCCCGTCTTCATTTGTCAGCGATGGCGTCTTATCAGCTGGGACGGGGGGAGGGGGGAGGGGGGGGGGGCGAGGAGGGGGAAGGAGGGGTGTGATGTAAACACTGAGCGGCCGATTCCCATAGGGACGCTTTTCAGGGGATGAAGGAAGGAAGAGACGAGAGGCCGATAAGAGAGAAGAGCCGAGAGAGAGAGGAAGAGAGAAGGAGAGAGAGAGAGAGAGAGAGAGAGAGAGATCAAAGAAAGAAAAAGAAAGAAAGAAAGAAAGAAAGAAAGAAAGAAAGAAAGAAAGAAAGAAAGAAAGAAAGAAGAGAGGAGAAGAGAAGAGAGAGGAAGAAGAGAAAGAAGGAGAGAAAGAGAGAAAGAGAGAGAGAGAGAGAGCGAGAGAGACAGACATAGAGAGCGAGAGAGACGGACAGAGAGAACGAGAGAGAAAGCGAGACAGATACAGAGAGAAAGCGAGAAAGAGACAGGAAAAGAAGAGGAGGAGGAGGGAGAGAGAGAAGCAAGCGATAGCGAAATGACAGCGAATGCGTGGGAACAGCGTCCGAGATTAGGGCCACAGCGTGAGATTGGGTGAGACAAGAGATCGAAGCTTCTGGTCTTTCGAGATACGATAGCGATATGCGAGCGGGGGGGAGGGGGGAGGGGGAGGGGGTGGGGGGGAGGGGGGGTTCGATAGCGCCTCTAGTAAGCTTGTGCGATAATTATAATCAACTCTGATAATAATACTTACGGCGGAACAGCAGTAGTAGCAGCAGAACTAGTATTAATAATGACACTAATGGTGATAATAAGACCAATGATGATGATGACAATAATAATGAAATTAACGATAACAGAAAATTTATAAAAAATATCATTATTACTATCATTATCATCATGTGTGTGTGTGTGAGAGAGAGAGAGAGAGAGAGAGAGAGAGAGAGCAGAGAGAGAGAGAGAGAGAGAGAGAGAGAGAGAGAGAGAGAGAGAGAGAGAGAGAGAGAGAGAGAGAGAGAGAGAGAGAGAGGAGAGAGAGAGAGAGAGAGAGAGAGAGAGAGAGAGAGAGAGGAGAGAGAGAGAGAGAGAGAGAGAGAGAGAGAGAGAGAGAGAGAGAGAGAGAGAGAGGGAGGGAGGGAGGGAGAGAGAGGAGAGAGAGAGAGAGAGAGAGAGAGAGAGAGAGAGAGAGAGAGAGAGAGAGAGAGAGAGAGAGAGAGAGAGAAAGAAAGAGAATGAGAGAATGCAAATAAACAAGGAAAGACTTCGATGTAAATATAAATAAAAAAAAAACATACATGCAGATCAAACAGGAAGGTACATTTATATATGCATTCACACTGTGCTTGCGTGCATGCAGACGAGTCTTTCCACGTGTGTGCGTTGTCGGCGCTTGCGAACAACACCTCCCCCCCCCCTTCTCTCCCCCCTACCCTCGCTCTCTCCCATCTTGCATCCCCAGCTCCCTCCCTCCCTCTCTCCCTCCCTCTCTCCCTCTCTCTGTGTCTTGCATCTCCCAGCTCCATTCCTTCCTCCCTTCCTCTCTCTTCCCTCCCTCTCTCTATCCTTCTAATCCCCCCCCTTCCACCCACCCTCCCTCCTCCCCACCTTTCCTCCCCCTCCCTTCCCCTCCCTCCTCCACACCTTCCTCCCACTCCCCTCCCCCTCCCTCCTCCCCAACCTTCCACCACCCCTCCCCTCCCCACCATTCCCACTCCCCTCCATCCCCACATCCCACCTCTCTCACAGTATCAGCAACAGCAACCCACCCCAACCCACCCCAACCCACCCGCCCACCCGCCCACCATCCAAGGGGTCGAAAAAACGGGCCAACTCAGCGCCCACGACAGAAGGAGACCGACCACATGAGACGCCCTGGGTGGGTGGGTTGGTGGGCGGGGGTGGGTTGGGGGGAGAGGGAAAGACACCGCCTGACTATTGTCTTCTCTGGGGCTTTGCAAGTTGCTAGAGCGGGGGGGGGGGGTGAGTGAGTGGGTG
>NC_091583.1:26612110-26624610 GCF_042767895.1 Penaeus vannamei | reverse complement strand
CAAAAAGAGAGAGAACAAATAACACCAAAGAACACCAAAGAACACAAAAGAAACACGACCTAATGAGTTTGCATTTCCCTCAGCGCCCGACACAGAGAAAGAATGTGCATGTTTGCCCGCCTGTGTGTGCCTGCCTGTGTGCCTGCTTTGCCTCTCTGCTTGGCCTGCCTGCTTTCTCGTCGGCTTGCCTGCTTTTATTTTCCGACTTCACCTGCCTGATTTTGTTTTCTTGCTTCATCTGCTTGCTTTTGTCTCCTAGATTCATCTGCTTGCCTTTGTTTCCTTGCTTCACCTGCCTGCTTGCCTCCTTGCTTCAGGTGCCTGCTTTTGCCTCCTAGATTCATCTACGTGCTTCTGTTTCCTTGCTTCACCTGCCTGCTTATCTCCTTGCTTCATCTACCTGCTTTTATCTCCTTGCTTCATCTGCTTGCCTTTGCCTCCTGACCTCACCTGCCTGCTTTTATCTCCCTGCTTCCCCATTTTTCTCCGCTTCTCTGCTTGTCTGCTCGTCTCTGCTTGAACCACTTTAATAAATTCATCCGGATTCTTTCTCCTGTTCTGCTTGCCTGCTTGCCTCTGCTTGAGCCATCACACCAGAATTCACACGGTTTATCTCTCCTATTTTTAGGGGATTCCTACTTTCCCCTTTGGTCTGCTTGCTTGTGCTTGAACTACAGCAAAAATCCATCATCTTTGCCTCCCTGCTTTCCTTCCGCTTATACCCTTGTTCTGCTTTCCCCGCTCGCCTGCTTGGCCATCTCCACCTTCGTCATCTCTCCTACTTTCCCCTCCCTCCTCCTCCCCCCCCCTTTGTCTCCTCTCCCTCCACCTCCCCCCCCCCCTTTGTCTGCTTGTTCTGCTTGCCTGTGCTTGAGCTATTGCAACAGAATCATCCCCCCCCCTCCCCCTTCCCACCCCCCCCCCACCCATCCCCGAGTTATTTCTCTCTCCATTTCCCCCGGGTCTTTCCCTCCCTCCCCCTCCCCCTCCATCTCCCTCCCTTCCCCTTCCCCTCCCTTCCTCCCTTCCTCCCTCTCCTTTTCCCTCCCTCTCCCCACCTATCACCCTCCCTCCCTCCCTCCCTCCTTCCCCACCTTTTCCCTCCCTCCCCTTTCCACCCACTCCTTTTCCTCTCCTAACCTCCTCCCTACCTCCCTCCCCCCTCCCATTCCCCCACCTCTCCCTCCCTCCCACCTTCCCTCCCTCCCTCCCTCCTTCCCCACCTCACCCTTCCTTCCCTCCCTCTCTCTATCCCTCCAGATCACAATTAGCATTCAAGAAAGCCTCTCCCGTTGTTCCCAAATGTCCGCCGCGTGTTTGCATTTTATATTACATTTTATATTTTTATATTTTATATTTTATATTTTATATTTTATATTTTATATTTTATTTTATATTACATTTTATATTTTTATATTTTATATTTTCCCTTTTATATCCCTCCCTTATATCCTCCCTCCAGATCACAATTAGCATTCAAGAAATTTTCTCCCGTTGTTCCCAAATTTTATATTTTATATTTTATTTTATATTACATTTTATATTTTTATATTTTATATTTTATATTTTATATTTTATATTTTATATTTTATATTTTATATTTTATATTTTATATTTTATATTTTATATTTTATATTTTATTTTATATTTTATATTTTATATTTTATATTTTATATCTTATATTTTATATTTTATATTTTATATTTTATATTTTATATTTTATTTTATATTTTATATTCTATATTCTATATTTTATATTTTATATTTTATATTTTATATTTATTATATTTATATTTTATATTTTATATTTTATATTTCTCGTGATTAGTAAGAGCGATTGAGAGCCGGCAAAGTGGGCGTATCAATTGCCTCTTGCGAGTGAGTTGTTTGGAAGCTTAATTGGCTGTTTGTTTATTTGTTCGCTTGTTTGTTGTCATTATTTTATATATTTTTTTCTATTTTTTATTTTAGCTTTGTTATTTTATCTATATATCTATCTAGATTTAGCTCACTGTATCTATATTTATAATTCTGCTTATCTATTTACCTATCTGTGTGTGTGTGTGTGTGTGTGTGTGTGTGTGTGTGTGTGTGTGTGTGTGTGTGTGTGTGTGTGTGTGTGTGTGTGTGTGTGTGTGTGTGTGTGTGTGTGTGTGTGTGTGTGTGTGTGTGTCTACCTATCTATTTATCTATCTGTATTTTCACTGTCATATTCTTTATCTAAATTTATCCATCCTTTTACTTGTTATGTCATTTTCTGGCCGATTTCCATAAGATCTTACTCTAATTTTCGAATAAACTGACTGATATTTTTTTTTTTTTTTTTTAATCAACATCAGAAAAAATCACAACAAAATCACAACTCATCATCAAAAAATAAAAAATAGATAAATAATAATAATAATGATAAAAAATTTAAAAAAAACTATTTTCCCCCTTAGCTAACTGTAAAGAATATAAATTACCAAAGTAATTAAGATACCGCTCCGGAGTCACAACCTCACAGGCGAAAAGATAATAATGATGAACAAGTTTGAGAGAGAGAAAGAATTTACTTTTGGCTCGTTGAACTTTTGAACAAACGATTGCTTGAGTACGAGACATATTTACTCACTTCTTCACTCATTTACTCAGTGGTTTGCTCGCTCATTTGTTTTTTGTTTTTGTTTTTCTTTAAATTTCTCTTTCTTTCTCTTTCTGTCTCTGTTTGTCTCTGTCTCTCTTTCTCTGTTTGTCTCTTTCTCTTTTTCTCTTTCTGTCTCTTTTTCTCTTTCTGTCTCTCTTTCTCTCTCTTTCCCTTTCCCTTCTCTCTCTCTCTCTCTCTCTCTCTTTCTCTCTCTCTCTCTCTCTCTCTCTCTCTCTCTCTCTCTCTCTCTCTCTCTTTCCCTCTCTCTCTCTCTCTCTCTCTCCTTCTCTCTCTCTCTCTTTTCTAATTCCTCAATTCGCATAATCACTCATTAACTCACTGCCACGCTTACTGACTCATCACCAAACTGATATACTCACTCACTCATTGCCTCACTACCACTCTCACTCATCCACTTACTCATTACCTCACTGACTCACTCTCTGACTCATCACAAAACTGCCACACTCACTCACTCAGTACCTCACTCTCACTCATCCACTTACTCATTACCTCACTGACTCACTCATCCACTTACTCATTACCTCACTGACTCACTCATCCACTTACTCATTACCTCACTGACTCACTGACTCACTCTTCCTGTGTACTCTCTCCGTGACGAGCAAGTCCGCAGGCCCTCCTCCATTCGGCGACAAACACATGTCCCCTTTATATCTCCCGTGGGCGGAGGGGGCGGAGGGGGGGGGGGAGGGAGGGAAGGGGAGAAGAGGGGAGGAGGGGGTGATTAGCTTTTATCTTCTTGGGTTTCTCTTTCTTGGGTTCTTTTTCTCCTTTTTTCGTTCTCACTTTCGCACTTGTTCACTCTTATTCACTCACCCACTCGCACTTGCACGCGTGCACACACTCACACACGCATGTACGCGCGTACACACACGCATGTACGCGCACACACACACACACACAATTTTACATATTTAGGTATCTCGGGCTTTCCTTATTTCCTCCTATTCCACCATTTTCCTCCTTCTAAAAACAAACAAACAATAGACTCCACATAAAAAAATATTATCCCAACACCTGCATATAGACGACAGAACCCCCCCCCCTCTCACCTCCACCTCCCCCCCTCATTCAAAAACCCCGCCAAAAATATAAGGAATCGAAAAAATATAAACGAAACAAACAAAAACAAAAAACAAGTGAACATCACTCCTTCTCCCGAACTTGGGATCCGATGCTCCCCGGCAGAGGATCCGAGCGCTTTCGGAGTGGGATCGAGAGGGAGAGAGAGAGAGAGAGAGAGAGAGAGAGAGTCCCGCCATAACACACGGATATTCCCAGAGGCTCGGGTTACACGCCAGCCCTTGTTGTGTCGCGTCTGGATAACGTTGGATTACCACCTTATTTTGATGCTGGGAAGTGGATTCCTGTGGCATGGAGGGGAGAGGGTGAGGGGAAGGGAGGGGAGAGGAGAGGAGGAGAGGGAGACGGTGAGGGGAAGGGAGAGGGGAGGAGGAGGAGGAGAGGGTGAGGGGACGGGAGGGAGGGATGGAGAGGAGGAGAGGGAAGGAGGAGTGAAGGAGAGGAGGAGGGAGAAGGTGAGGAAGAGAGGGGGGAGAGGGGAGAGGGAGGAGGAAAGAGAAGGGACAAGAGAGAGAGAGCGAGGAAAGAGAGGGGAGAGAGAGAGATGGGGTGGAGATAGATGGAGGTGAAGAAGAGGACGGAAGGGCACGAAAGAAGAAGAGAGAGAAGGAGGTGGGGCGAGAGTGGGAAAAAACTGAAGAGAGAGAGAGGCAGAAAGCAAGGTAAAGGTGCTGTCACACTAGCACTTTTTCCGTCAATTTTTTGACAATTTTATTGAACATCAATACAAACATTCTCGAATATAACTTGATTTGAGTATGCTTGGCTGAAAAAGTTGACGGAAAGGTTTTCAGACGGAAACGATCATTATCGTCTGACTGGAAAATCGACAATTCGCTCAAAAATTGACAAAATTTCAGAAAATTGTCAAAAAAAATGACGGAAAAAGTGCTAGTGTGACAGCACCTGAAGTGGAGCTCCTCAACCCAACACTCACAAACCCCTCATCCCCCACCCCTCAACCCCCCTCCCAAACCCCCACCCACCCACCCCCCAAAAAACAAAAAACCCAGACACAAAAATCCCAAACCAGCCAAACGAAGGGATTACCGGAAAATGTCAACCGGGATCACGCCAGAACCGGGATTACAACACAACCGGGATTACATTACACCCCACGCTCTCAGGAGTATATGCCATGTCGACGACGCATCGGTATGTGCTGACGCGGCGAGTATAACAACGAAGGCCGGAGTATGTTAGGTATGTTGCCATGTGGTTTGGCGGAGGTTCATGTGGTATGGTGGTATTGAATGCATCGTCAATCTCGTGAAATAAAAGTATTAACTATATTTAATAACATTTGATTATATGCATTAATTATATATATATATATATATATATATATATATATATATATATATATATATATATATATATATATATATAGATAGATAGATAGATAGATAGATATATAGATATATAGATATATATATATATTCTTTCTTTTTTTTGAGATAGAAGTATTAACTATATTTAATAATATTCAATTATGTGAACTAATTATATATATATTTTTTGATATATAAGTATTACCTATATTTAATAATATTTGATTATATATATCAATTATATTTTTGTTTTTGGAGATATAAGTATTAAATATATTTAATAATATTTGATTATATGTATCAATTATATCTTTATTTCTAGAGATACAGAGTTAATTTTCTAAGGGTATGCAATGAATTAATAAAATGATTGGCTATAAAAGGGTCTAATAAATTCACCATTATCAAAATACGTAAATGAAAGAAAAGTCGATGTTATAACGATATTTTTCATCTAGTCTTTACCGTCTTCATTACAGCAAATACATATGCTGCATGCACGCGTATATGTGCACGCGTGTACGTATTGACATGCGCACACAACTCTACTTACACACACGTACACCTCAACATTTCAACAACAGAAAAAATAATTAAAAAAAAAAAAAAAAAAAAAATTGTCCCTAATCGTTTTGATTGATAAGGTCCCTTCGTAATCACCAATCACAATCGACATCTTAATTAAAGGTCCTTCGATAAGTAATCTTTTTGTATCTGATAAGGCGATAATCTTATATCTTTGTCTCAGGAATCGACTCTCTGAGAAAAGCATCGCGTATGAATTAAGATTGAATTAATTAATGTGTAATCATGTGCGTAATTACAAGCGTCATTATTCAAATATCTATTGCTGTATTTATCTCATTCATTTATTTCTCTAATTACTTATTTATTTTCATTTATCTTCATCTATCGTGTTATATATCATATTCATAATTTGCTGATGGGTATATTTACCTATTCTTCTATCTATTTATTTATTTTATTATTGTTTTATTTTTCTCATTTCATTATATGTTCACTTATTGTTTTCTCTCTATTTCCATATTTATCAATTAAACGAACGCATGTGATTATGTGTTTCATTTATCTATCTCAATTTATTTCAAGTAAACAAATAAAAACACAAACAAAACACGCAAAAAAAAACACAAGCAAACAAAAATAAACACAATCAACCAAAAACAAAACAAACAAACAAACACAAATCAAACACAAACATACAACCAAAAACAAAACAACCAAAAACAAAACAAGCAAACAAAAAACAACAAAAATAAAAAATCAAACACAAACATACAAACAAAAACAAAACAACCAAAAGCAAAACAAACAAAAACAAGCAAACAAAAACAAAAAACAAACTCAAACACAAACAAACACAAACAAGCACAAAAGACGAACGCACACGACGCCTCACGAGCAGACACGCACGCACTCACGCATGCAACGACCTTACACTTGTTTACGTCATGCAAATTCAGATCTTGCACGCAATTGCAAAAAGAAATAGCAATAATAGAGTTTAAACAGAATTATAAAAAAGAGCTACACACACACACGCACACACACACGATCTCGACACGCACATGAGATAAACACACACACACACACGCACAGTAACACGATCTCGATACGCACATGAGATAAACACACACACACGCACACTAACACGATCTCGATACGCACATGAGATAAATACACACACACACACACACACACACACACACACACACACACACACACACACACACACACACACACACACACACACACACACACACACATACACATACACAAGATCTCAACACGTACATGAGATAAATACACATCCCCACACACACACACACACATACATGAGATACAAATTACGTACATACATGGCTGATGGATACATACACACGCGAGCTTATATAAAACACATCCACATACACCTATTTAAATCCCTCCCTACTACTTGACCCCCCCCCCCATCCCCACCCCTCTCCCCATTTACACATCCCCATAAAGATACATACAGAGAAACTGACACACACACACATACACACACCACATACCCCCCCATAAAACCCCACTCCAAATAGCAACCCCCAACTACCCACCCCTTCCCACCTCCACCCTCTTACTCATATACCCCTCTTCCCCAACTGTCTTCCCACCCCTTCCCTACCAACAATCCCCATCCCCAACCAACCCCTCCTTCCCCAACCAACAACTCCCCCTTCCCCCACCAACAACCCCCTTCTTCCCCACCAAAACCCCTCGCTTCCCCACCAACCCCCTTCCTCCCCAACCAACCCCTTCCCACCAATCCCTCTCCTCCTTCCCCAACCAACCCACCTTTCTCCAACAACCCCCATTTCTCCCTTCCCCACCCCTTCCCCAACCAACCCCCATTTCTCCCTTCCCAACCAACCCCCTCCCCCCTTCCCCACCAACCCTCCCCCCCTTCTCCCCCACCAAAAACCCCCTTCCCCAACACACACACACACGCCCGCCCGCATCATCCAGGCTCACTCGAGACGCCCTAATTGGTATTTATTGGCTGAAGTGGATCGTCCTGCCCGAGGCTATGAAGGGCGCACACGTGAGCTAGCTGGCGGAGGGAAGGGGTGGAGGGAAGGGGAGGGGATGGGGAGGGGATGGAGTGGGGTGGAGGGATGGGGTGGAGGAGGCGTGAGAGAGAGAAGGATGGGGAGGAGGGAGTGGTGGATGGGGAGGGGGAGGGGTAGGGGAGGGATGGAGAGGGGGAGGGGGTGGAGGGGATGGGGAGGGCGGGGTGGGAGGAGGAAGGGGATGGGGATGGGGGAGGAGGGAGGAGGAGGGAGGGAAGAGGGAAGGAGTGGAAGTGGAGGATGAAGGGTGGGGAGGGTGGAAGGGAGAAAGGGAGGGAAGGCCGAAGAGGGGAGGGGATGAGGGATGGGCAGAGGAGGGAAGTGGAGGGGTGGGATATGGGAGGTGGTGAGAGAGAGGAGGGACGCAGGAGAAAAGGGCAGGGAATAGAGAGAGAGAGGGAGGGGAGGGGAAATGGAGGGGAGAAAGGGAGGAAGGTAAGATGAGGGAGGGAGCAGAGAGGGTATGAGGGGAGAGAGAGAGAAAGAGAAGACAAGGATGAAAATAAAAGAAAGACGAAACAGTGAGGGGAGGGGAGGAAGGAGGGAGTCAAATAAAGAGGAGTGACTCACAAAGCACAATATTAGAAGGATGAGTAAGGGAGAGAGGGAGAGAGGGAGAGAGGGGAGAGGGGAGAGGGGAGAGGGGAGCTAACGGTAGACTGGTGACCTCACATGACATCCGAGAGAGGCGAGAGAGGAGAGAAAGAGAGAGAAAGTGAGGGGAGAAATAGCGAAAGGGAGGAGGGAGAAAGTGAGAAAGGGGGAAAAGGTGTAAAGGAGAGAGGGGATCATATGTCTTACTCTTTTATGAGGGAAGAGAAGTGTTGTGCATGAGGTGTGAGGTTCGTGAGGGGGGGGAGGAGCATATAAAGTGCCTAGGCCTATTTCTCCCTCTTAAGTAAAAGCAATAATAGTAAGTAATATATAAAATGAGTAAATAAATACACGAATACGTAAAGAATGATACAGATAAAACAAGAAAAGATAAAAGTGAGAGAAAAGAAGAATCGAAAGACAGAATGAAAAGAGGAGAGAAGAGAAGAAACGAAAGACAGAAAAAAAGGAAAAGAGAGAAAAAAAAGAATCGACAAACAGAAAGAGAATCAAAGAGAACGAAGAATCAAACTGATAAAAACGAGAATCAAAGAACCGAAAGATAGAAATAGAGAAGAAGAAAAGAGAGAACCGAAAAAGAAATAGTAGAAAACAGAAAAGAATAATAAAAAAATAGAAGAGAACAGAAAAGAACAATAAAAAAATAGAACAGAACAGAAAAGAATAATAAAAAAATAAAAGAGAACAGAAAAGAAGAATAAAATAAATAGAAGAGAACAGAAAAGAATAATAAAAAAATAAAAGAGAATAGAAAAGAATAATTGAAAAAAAAATAGAAAGAGAATGAAAATACCCACACACACGATAAACCAGAAAGACCAAAGAATGTCACACTCGTCTCTCCCAAGAAAGATTAGAAGGAAACGCCCCTTTCAAAACCGCCTTAAAAAAAAAAAAAAAAAAAAAAATGAAAGGAAAAAAATCTAAAAAAAAATAATAATAAATCGTGGCAAAATTATGTGTATTTTTTTTTCATTTTCTTTCTATTTTTTTTAAAGATAAATAAAAAGGGTTTTCTACTATTTATTTCACGGCAAAACTATTTCTTCTTCTATTTCCACTTTCTTCGGTTCTTTGATTCTCGTTTTTATCAGTTTGATTCTTCGTTCTCTTTGATTCTCTTTCTGTTTGTCGATTCTTTTTTTTCTCTCTTTTCCTTTCTTTCTGTCTTTCGGCAAAATTATGAGTGTGAAAAAATCCGCATATAAAAATAAATAAATAAATAAAAGGGAATAAATCACGGCAAAATGATGAGTGTAAAAAAATCCGCTCTTAAAAATGAAAATAAAAAATCTAAAAATATATATATAAATCACGGCAGATTTATGAGTGTGTGTGTGAGTTATAGGAGGCGGCATTGCTTTTTATAATAGGAAGAATCTGAATCTATATTCTGATAATAATCGTAATTATAATATTATTATTGATGGTGGGTAATAGCGATAATAGTAATAATAGTAAGAGTAATAATAATATTAATAACAGTAATGATAATAATGATAATGATAGTGATAGCGATGATGATGATTAATAATAATAATAATAATAATAATAATAATAATAATAATAATAATAATAATAATAATAATAATAATAATAATAATAATAATAATAATAATAATAATGATAATAATAATAATAATAATCATTATTATTATCATTATTATCATTATCATAACAATAATAACAATAATAGTAATGATAACTACAATAAAAATAAAATAACCATCTAAAACACAAACAGACACACATACACACTTCTTTCCCACAACAACACTCCCCCCCCTTTCCATTACCCCCACTAAAAAAAAGTCGAGCCCCCCCCCTCGCCACAATCTGATAGAAAAGCAGGATACAGGCCATAATCAACAGGAGCTTACCCCTCTTCCCTCCTTTCCCCCTTCCCCCCTTCCCCATAACCCCCTCCCTCCTATTCCATACCCCTAACAACACTCAGACCTTCCCCGAAACCTACCTTCCTCTCCTACACCCCTTCCCCCCATTCCTCCTAACACCTCCTCCTTCCCCCTCCCTCCCTCCCTCCCTCTCTTCCTCCTCCCCCATCCCTCCCTCCTTTCCCCTCCCTCTCCCCTCCTTCCTCTTCCCTCCCCTCCTCCCCCATTCCTTCCCCCCATACATCACCCTACCCCCTCCTTAACCCTTCTTATCCCCCTACCCCCAACAACACCCAGGACCTTTCCCCTAAAACTTCCTTCCTCTCCTACCCCCCTTCCCCCCTTAACCTCCTTCCCTCCCTCTCATTCCTTCCCTCCCTTCCTACCTCCCCCTTCCCTCCCTACCCTCCCTTTCCCTTCTCTCCCTCCCCCATCCCTCCTCCCTTCCTACCTCCCTACCCCTCCCCTTAACCCCCTTCTCTCTCACTCCCCACATCCCTCCTCCCTTCCTACCTCCCTACTCCCTTCCTCCTCCCTCATCCCTCCTCCCTTCCTACCTCCCTACCCACTCCCTTACCCCCTTCTCTCTCTCATCCACCCATCCCTCCTCCCCTTCCTACCTCCCTACCCTCTCCTTAACCCCCTTCTTCATCCCTACCCCATCTACCCCCTCCTTCCCTCCTTCTCTACCCCCCTACTCCTCCTTACCCTACCCCTCCCTTCCCCCATCCCTACCTCTTCTCTTATCTCCCCCTATCCCCCCTACCCCCCTCCTCCTTCCCTACCCCCTTCCTTCCCTCCCTACCCCCTCCCTTAACCCCTTCTCTCTTCTCATCCCCCTACCCCTCCCTTCCCTACCCCTTTCCCAACTCCCCTTCTGCTTATCCCCATACCCTCCTTCCCTACCCCCTACCTCCTCCCTCCTCCTTCCCCACTTTCCCCCACCCCTCCCCCAGTTACCCACTCCCTCCCCAGGCGACGCTGACGGGGCCGCTACCGCCTGCAAGAAAGACGTGGTACGTGGTTGACGATGCAGAAGCGTCGGTGGTCAATCACCCTCATTCAACTCCAAGCGAAACAGACGACGCCATCAGCCCGTCAACTGGTGTGTGTGTGTCGCAGGAAGGGGGGAGGGGGAGGGAGGAGGGGGGAGGGGGGAGGGTGCGTGTGTGTGGATTGTGTGTGTGTGTGTGTGTGTGATGTGTGTGCGTGTGTGTGATTGTGTGTGTGTGTGTGTGTGTGTGTGTGTGTGTGTGTGTGTGTGTGTGTGTGTGTGTGTGTGTGTGTGTGTGTGTGTGTGTGTGTGTGTGTGTGTTAGGGAGGGAAGGGGAGGAAGAGGGAGGGGAGGAGAAGGGAGAAATAGACAAGAAAGAAAGATGGACAGACAGAGAGAGAAAACAGGGGAGAGAGAGAGAGAGAGAGAGAGAGAGAGAGAGAGAGAGAGAGAGAGAGAGAGAGAGAGAGAGAGAAAGAGAAAGAAGAAGAGAAGAGAAAGAGGAAGAGGCAGAGGAAGAGAAAGAAAGAGAAGAAGAGAAGAGAGAAAGAGGAAGAGAGGGAGAGAGAGAGAGAGAGAGAGAAAGAGAGAAAGAGACAGAGAGAGAGTGGATTGAGGAAGAGATATGGGGGATAGGGGGAAGGAGGGGTGCTATGTGAGTGTAGTTTGTAGTAGTAATAGTAATAATTGGGGGGGGGGAGGGGGTAGGGAGGAGGGAGGAAGTGGGTAGAAGAGGGCAGGCAGGGACATGGGGGGGGGCAGAGAGGTGGTAGATAGATACCCGTATGTCTGACTTGCTACTGATTGACCTTAATGGCTCTTGTCTACCTCTACCCCCACCCCCACCCCCCTTTATCTCTTCTTTCAACACCCGCCCTCTGCTCTACACCTCCTCCCCCCTTGTGTCTGTCTGTCTGTCTGTCTGTCTGTCTGTCTCTCTCATTCATCTGTCTCTGTTTCTGTCTTTCTCCCTTTCCTCTCCTCTTCCCTCCTCTTTCCTCCTCTTCCTCCCTGCCTCTCTCTCTCTCTCTCTCTCTCTCTCTCTCTCTCTCTCACTCTCTCACTCTCTCACTCTCTCACTCTCTCACTCTCTCTCGCTATCTCTCTCACTCTCTCACTCTCTCTCTCACTCTCTCACTCTCTCACTCTCTCACTCTCTCGCTCTCTCTCACTCTCTCGCTCTCTCTCACTCTCTCGCTCTCTCTCACTCTCTCTCTCTCTCTCTCTCTCTCTCTCTCTCTCTCTCTCCCTGTCTCGATTCCCACCTCCCGCACTCGAAGTCTATTTAAATTATGCTTATCCTCTGTGGCTATTGTG
>NC_091583.1:26568646-26578646 GCF_042767895.1 Penaeus vannamei | reverse complement strand
TGGGGGGAGAGGGAAGGTTGTAGAAGAAAAAAGGGGGGTGGGGGGATGGGGGGAGGGGAAGGTTGTAGAGGGGGGGTGAAGGGATGGGTGAGGGGAAGGGGAAGGTTGTAGAAGGGGGGTGGGGGGATGGGGGGGAGGGGAAGTGTTGTAGAGGGGGGTGAAAGGGATGGGTGAGGGGGAAGGGGAAGGTCATGTAGATATAATGGGGGGGTGAAAGGGGTGGGTGAGGGGAGGGGGGAAGGCTGGTAGAAAGGGGGTGTTTCAGAGAGTGGGTGTGGGGGGAGGAAGGAAGTTTGTGTCAGAAGGAGGGTGTTTGAGGGGTGGGTTTAGAGGGAAGGAGGGGGAAGGTTGCTGTAGAAAGAGGTTTCATGGAATAATGGGAGGCTGAAAAGGGAGGTTTCAGAAGTAAGGGAAAGCCTGAAGAAGGAGGTTTCAGGGATGGGGAAGGCTGTAGAGGGGGTGTTCGAGGGGTAGGGGAAGCCTGAAGAAAGGGGTTTCGAGGATGGGCTGGAAGCTTACAGGAGGGGGTTTCAGAGTTGGGGAAATGCTGTAGAAGGGGGTTTCAGAGGCAGTTTCAAATCTGAAGAAGGCGGTTTTCGAAGCTAGAAAGAAGCCTGAACGAGGAGGTTTCAAGAGAGGGGATTAAGCTTACAGAAAGAGTGAGAGGAAATCCACTGAAGGAGGTTTCACGTAAGCAATCCTACAAAAGAGGGTTTCAGAGATAGGAAGAAACCCGAAGAAGAGGGAGGGAGGCGGGAATCTGAAGAAGGTGGTTTCAGGAGCAGGTTTCAGGAGTGGGGATAAGCTAGGAGGTTTCACGTAAGAAATCCTGCAAAAGAGGATTTCAGAGACGGGAGGAAACCTGAGAAAGAGGGAGGAGGGAGAATCTCTTGTGGAACCTTGGAGATGATTCCAGGGATTTAAGAAACCCCGCTGTAGGTTCCACACGTAAAATCCTATAGGACCAAAAGAAGGTTTCATTTCCCCCCCGCCCCCCTCTCTCTCTCTCGAAGCCCTGCAGATGGGAAAAAAAGGTCAGTGAGTAGATTCCACACGAAAAATCCTATAGGACCAAAAGAAGGTTTCACCCCCCCCTCTCTCTCTCTCTCCCGAAGCCCTGCAGATAAAAAAAAAAAGGTCAGTGAGTCCTGTAGGATGACCAGTTGCTGGGTTGGGTTCCCTAGGGGGTTGGTTTCTGAGGTGGGGGGTGGGGGGGGAGGCTGTAGAAAGGGGGAGGGGGGGTTTCAGAAGTAAGGGGAATCCTGAAGAAGGAGGTTTCAGGGATTGGGAGAAGGCTGAAGAGAGGGTGTTTAAGAGGGGGGGGGAAGCCTGAAAAAGGGTTGGTTGCGTTTTATCCTGTTTCTCTTTCTCTCCTTTTCTTTTTTCGTTTTTTTCTTCTTCTTCTTCCCTCTCTTTCCTTTTTTTAGGGGTATGTATAAGGAGAGGAGTTTTGTTGATATGTAATCCAAAGATTTTTATTTATTTTGGCTCTAACTAAACAAAAATATTACATATTTACCCAGTTTCAAGTTGATAAATTATTGTAGAAACAAGAATATATATAACATTAAAGTATATGTTTTATATGAATATAAGATTAGGTGTGTGTTTTTTTCCCTAGATTTATTAGGTATCAGAATGAATGTTATTATAAAAAAGGATTCCATAAAAAATATGTAGTTGGTATCGAACTTAAACATGAAGTAAAACCGAATAAATGAATAAATAGAAAGAATAAAGAATGATAAAAACAAATCATAAAAGCCAAAAAACATAAAACGTAAACTAAAGGTGTAGTTAGTACTGAATTTCAAGATATACAAAGCACATTTCCTTCGCACACACGGGTTTCAGAGAATGTACGGTGAAACAGAGGGAGGAAGGTAGGAAGAGAGAGGAGGTAGGAAGGTAGGAAGGTAAGGAGGGAGAAAGGAGGATAGGCGAAAGAGGAGAAGGTGGAAACACATCCCTGTATTCATAGTTTCAATTCTTTTACACGAAACACATGCTTTTAACTTAAATACTTTCGACATGAACATGAAACACTTTATCTCCCTTCTTCTTATCCTCTTTATCTCCATTCTTCTATCTATCCTCTTTATCTTCTACTGATCCTTATCTTCTCCTAAGATGAACAAAATGAAAATACAACTCACACTCATACAGTCTCGACTCAAGTACCCTGAAAGTGCTATTACACTAGTACTTTTTCCATCATTTTTTTGACAATTTTCTGGGTTTTTTTCCCTTTTTTTATCGAATTGTCGATTTTCCAGTCAGACGATAATGATCGTTTCCGCCTGAAAACCTTTCCGTCAACTTTTTCAGCCAAGCATAATCAAACCAAAAGCCATATTCGAGAATGTTTATTACTTAAACACAAATTATTCAAAAATGCTGAATAGAAAAGTAGTGAAGTTCTTGAATCTTCAAACAATTTTCCTGCTCTTATATGTTGAAACTGCCACTCTATCTGAGTAATATATCGCTCTGAGGTGCATATCTAGAATCAAGAGTCGATGGTTGTTCTTTATCACTGGATTGACAATCTGGAGAACAGCTTATCGCTTTCGCGGCTGCTACATGAAGGCATACAGCGCACAAGGCATACGGCAGCACACAAGGCATACAGCGGCATATATACATACGTCACGCTACACACAGCAGAAGAGTACACTGAGTATGGCGGATATCAAGAAGAATGTCCATAAATGATCTTGGATACGATTTGAATAATCATTGAACTGATCATCTGATAATGCATTAACGTGCGATATCCCTGTTTTATTTTCCAACTGCTGATCTACCGCGCCGTTAATGCAGAATATCGCAATGATATCCTATACTGACAACATCTCACCATTATCCGAAGTTAACATCTATCGCTACATACTCTATCTGATGTTACATATTTAATATCATCACCAATATTATATCTTAGATCGCGTTACATATGTTTCAAGACACTCAAAAACATATGGTTTTAGCAAGTCATGCTATATTTGACTACGCTATATTGACTTTGACTTGCTGCTAATAAACAAGGACTACACATATTCAATATCACTAATACACTTGGACTACGCTAGTGGCATCAATTTACGCTTGCTGTTGTTCGCAAATCACAATAATTTAGATCACTGTTGGTATTCAATAAATGCAAAGACACTCTAGACTGCTTTACAATTCAGATCATACATAATGACTCGATGACGCTATATTAAGAATCAAGAATCACGTTGTATATGAATTATACTATACAATACTGGTTAATTAAGACTGCTTTACATAATGAAATTTAATTGAGCATTAAATTTGACTAGCTACACATAATTTCAGAATCGTTATAAGAAATGAAACTGGCGCAAGGCTAGATGTTTGACAAACAACACACTGAATCACTATACATTATCTTGACCATTTATACAATATTTGAAATTACGTTACACATTTGAATGGACAAACATGACTTTAAACTACGCTGTTATGGAATTTGAATTACGCCACACATAATTAAAAATTAACCCAGAAAACTTTGCCATGACTTCGGAAGATATCTACGCTGTATGGCGGCTCTGAATTAATGCTTAACTCACACTTCACAATACGACTTAATTTCGCTTTCTACATAACTTAAAAATCATGCCGCTTAACTTCAGAATTCACGTTATGCAATGTTATTCCATGACCAAGCATATGCTCTGGAATTACACATGACTCCGGTGACCATACACAGCATCTGAACACGCTGCTGCCATGGTCTAAAACTAACAAAGGCATGTTCAGATCACGCGGCACACAATTCAGGAACAAAGGTGATCATCATCATACACACCTGGTTAACATCACGGCGCAATACTCTCTAATTTCGCAAACAATTCCATATTCACGCTAATAACTGATCAGCGCGTCATATTGGTCAAACCAAGACCACGCCATTATAATCCAGACTTTGCTGGTACGGTTATCTCAATATTTTGTCGCCACAATCACACAAGACTACGTTAGAAGAAGCACATCTGACCTGCCGTTATTTGATCATCACACAGCATCAACATCACGCTATAATTGGGACTACAACAATACATCTATCACATAATAAATCTTGAATTAATGTTATGGTTATGAACTTGAACCGCATCATCAAAGATCAACGCCAAACGTTAATCAACGACTTCATGCCACAATGATCAGACTCATATTCAAGACCATGCTATGGTTGGCTCTCAAGACCATTATATTAAACTCCAGGATTATCGTGGCACACACATTCCAAAGACTGGCTGCCTACACCCGGTATCATGCTGCTGCAGTGAAGGTTAAACCGGTGACCGCAGCGAATTTCAGACTACGCCATACATCATCCAGATCGCGCGCTATCCGGTATCCATTTCACATTCAGCTCTACAGACTGGCATGCGGCTCCAAGAATTAGCGGTTACACCCAATATCTGGTCAAACAGTTTCGTCGCCTATCGGCGACCACTACATCTGGTGACCATGCTGCATATCTGGTGACCCATCAAGAACTACACATCTGGAAGACCAGCTGCAGGCACTTCCAGACCGCTGCGCTGTTCATTTCCAAAGATCGCCAAGATATCAAGACCGCCGACATCAAAGAATCGCCGCCAATGACTCCAGACCGCGCCAACACATCTGCTGAACTACGCTACGCTGGCTTCAGAATCAGCAACACAAACCCGACTGCTGCTGCTACCATCTAATATCACGCGCCGATCTGTAACATCGTCCAAGATCCATCAAGATCTATTCCGGCGATCCAATCCGGATTCCATCCAACATCGCTGGCAATACTATCCTGCTGAAGGTCGCCACATATCCCAATATCATCAAGGACCCATTCCAAGATCTCAATTCAAGATCCATCGTTGACGTCGTTTCACAGCTCCAACATCTAAGATCCACTCAATGATCCGCAGCGCTAATGGTCGCGCCCAGAAAGCAGGAGATCTAGCTCTGTTGAGTGAAGTTTAGGAATGCTCTAATCTGAGTGAGAAATGAGTGTTACGATGATAGTGCTGGTAAGACAGAAATGAGATAGTAATGAGCATAGCTTTATATAAGTTATGCGAACAAATAAGCTGCAAATATAATATGATACGTGGGGATATAGTCAAATCATGCATATATGGGAGGATGAGAAGTAAGAAAATAAGGCTAAGACAGAAAAGTCAGACTGGCAGAAGGACGTCGCTACAAATATAATATATAAAACAAACAGAAGAAGAGGTAGAGAAATGAAACATGACAAGATAGCGCAGAGCGATATGGTAAGCTGCAAAATACAGGATGTGATGAGAGTGCGATGTTTTATGAAATGCAGACTTTAATGACGAACCCAAAGGTGAGTGAGAGACAGAGGTGATACTTTAAGATATTAAAAACAGCAATGAGTGATATTAAGGGCGAACAGGTACGTAAAATAAACTAAATAACAGATAGAATGAAGCTAAGAGAATGCAATAAACAAAAATACAGAAGAAGAAGGTCTATTATGAATCCCAAAGTGTAATGAAATGTCTTCAAGGCTAAAGAGCGAGATAAAAGATGGGATGAGGGATGCCAAATGAGGTGAATACATTGAGGTTACATATAAGCGATACTTTGTTAGTAATGACGCTGGCGGATGATGAGATGAGGTCGCTTTGAAAAACCTAGTAAAAGAAAGTTTGAAATGAAAAACAAACAAGTTTAAAGAAGTAAGAATATTACAATAATAATGATAAAACATGTCTTATAGCTAAACCTCTCATCTCATTAATTTAATCCAAAAATGCAGACAGCTACAAAACATTATAACCATATCATCCTTCTATCTTCCTCCTCTACTTCTTGAAGCTTTCCTTCCACACAAACCAACGGCTTTCTTTTCTTTCGCCTAATAATTTCTTCTTTCTTTCCTTCACTTCCACATTTCCCTTCTTCCTTCTGAATTTTCCATATCTTCTCCTCTCCTTTCCTTCCTTCCTCCTTCTCTTCCAATATCTCCTCCTTTCCTTCCTCCTTCCTCTTCCCTCCTTTTCCTTCCTTTTCCCTTCTATTCCTCTCTTCTTTTCCTTCCTTATTCTTTTTCTTTTTCAACATTATCCGTCTGAGAGTAATCATCCATTATTAGTGTGTACAAAAAAGTTTCATCCATCATGTTTAAATATTTCAAAATGTAATCTCCCCACTATGCTCTTTTTCTTTCTTCTTGTCATCTAATAATCATGGAAACTTTAGTCATATAATCTGAAGATGTCCAACCTTCAGACTTTAAAAATTTGAGTAATTGAGAGAATGAGGAGTAAGGACAACATGAAATGTGATAGTGACAGCTGCAGAAAGGAGTGGGATAAGCTGACATAAAAATGAGATAAAATGCCAAGGCGGAAGAAGAAGGGTGACATGAGCATGCATACCCCACATACATATGTAAGAGAAAAATACACTTTATATAGTTATACTATATACTATATATAAGACTTTACTGAGACATATGGAGACAGCAAGTGGCTACTATGAAAGAAACAAACAACATAAAAAGATAAACGACACACATACGTCTACACTATACTATATACTATGTACTACATACATATTATCGCTAAATACAAAGTAAATAAAAGTACATGTTATTATTAAATAAATAGAGAGCACAGGTCAAATATAATGGTCATACAAACTAGTTTGAATCGCTAAACAAACAAACCAAGTTACAATCTATCAACTAATAATCTTTCTTATTTTTACTGTCTTCAGCAGTCAGCGTCAGCATTGTCGTTGTTTGCAATTGCTTGATGTCATTATCACATATTACACATTATTGGGTAAATATTAACCGCTTTGTTATTGTTATTATTAACAAAGAATACTGTCATCATAATATTGATAAATATTGTTATGCCATTACTGAGCTGATGATATTTACTACACTGTCACTACGAGTTTGATATCATCACAACCGCAATTGTTATGATTATTATTGCTTTACTATTTTAGTTTTATGCCCTTTTCCTTCTTTCCTGTTTCTTTTTTCTCCTTAATTTGTCATCAAATCTATCATCTTCATTAGTTATCATCATCATCCATTTTCAAATCATTTGTTTATTATTTATCGATTTAATTATCTGTTCAAATTTTATTAATCATCCATCCCCTCCTCTCCCTTCCTTCCTCTCTCTTCCTCTCTCTTCCTCCTCTCCTCTCCTTCCTCCTCCTCCTCCCTCTCTCTCTTCCCCTCTCCTCCTCCTCTCTGTCCCCTTCCTCCTCCTCCTCCTATCTGTTCATCTGTATCCATCTGGTCTTAATCTATCATCATTTATCTATCTTCTTCCTCTCCTCCCTTCCCCTCTCTTCCTTCCTTTCTCTCTATCTATCTATCTATCTATCTCTCTATATACCTATCTATCTCTCTCTCTCCCTTCCCCTTCACCCCCCCCCCATCTTCCTCTCCCCCTTCCATACCTCCCGCGAGAGGCATTTGCGCTCTCCCTGGAAATCAATTTTACGAAAGGGGGACGCAATAAAAGGAGGGAAAGGGAGAAAGGGGGAAAGGGAGAAAGGGAGAAAGGGGGGAAAGGAGGGAAAGGGAGAAAGGAGGAAAGGAAGAAAGGGGGAGAGGGAGGTGAAGAATGGGAGGAAGAGACAGGAAGAAGATAAGGGGGAACATTGGCGTAGGATTGGCTTGGGTGAGAAGAGACGATTGGGTGGGTGGGTCTGTCTATCTGTCTGTCTGTCTGTCTCTCTGTATGTCGGTCTGTTTGTTTGTCCGTATGTTTGTCTCACACTACTTATGTATTTAGGTAGGTTTGTTTGTTTGTGTGTGTTTTTTGTTGTTGTTTATTTGCTGGTATGTATATATGTATGCATGTGTGTGTGTGTGTGTGTGTGTGTGTGTGTGTGTGTGTGTGTGTTTGTGTGTGTGTGTGTGTGTGTGTGCATGTATGTATGTATGTATGTATGTATGAGAGAGAGAGAGAGACATGCAGACAGACAAACAGAGATAGAGATAGACGGATAAATATATAGATAAAGAGCGAGAGAGAGAGAGAGAGATGGATAAATAGATAGATAAAGAGAAAGAGAGAAAGAGAGATAGGTAGATAGAGAGAGAAAAAAAAACAGACAGACAGAACGATGGTGGAAGGCGGAGACTAACAGACAAATAGACTGACTAACAAACAGACAGTATATACATGGATACATCTTTTATTAACCCTACGTGTATCTGAATCCATCAGCGTGTTTATAATGCATGTGTCTGTGCTTCGGTGTTATTTATAGCAGCATTCTATAGGCAGCATTAGCGGTGCATAGGACTCGCTAACCATCTATCAATCAAAAGGGATATTTATATATATATATATATATATATATATATATATATATATATATATATATATATATATATATATATACATATATATATATATATATATATATATTTTTTCTTTTTTCTTCTTTTTTTTTTTTTTTTTTTCACGGGTGTTGTGATGTATGATCCTGTTGTTGACACGTTTGGGGGGGAAAAAGACGAAAATGATAGTCACTTTATCAATTAGGTTTTGTTATACATTTTTTTTGGGGCGGAGGGGGGTTGGTGTGTGTGTTGGGGGGAGGGGGAAGGGGGGTAGGATGTATGTATGGTTGTGTGTGTGTGTGTGTGTGTGTGTGTGTGTGTGTGTGTGTGTGTGTGTGTGTGTGTGTGTGTGTGTGTGTGTGTGTGTGTGTGTGTGTGTGTGTTTTGCACGTGTATAAACCCTAGAACAAACGTGCAGAAAATTATATTTCGTCTTTCCAACAAACAAATACACGCCCACAAACATACACATAAACAGTTATACAAAAAACACCCGTAGACACACAAACAAACAATCAAACTCACACCCGTACACAAACACACACACACACACACACACACAAACAAAAAACACATATAAACGAACAAATAAACAATACACACACAAACAGAAAAAAAAACAAACAAAAAACACTCATAAAATAAACAAACAAACAAACAAACACACAAACAAACAAACAGCCTTCCACCTAAATCAGTGGCCACAGTAACCCCCAAACCCGCGGGGAGGAAAGGCCACTCCTGCAGGAACCCCGAGGGAGATCCACGCAGAAACGCTGCAGAGAATTTTTTTTCTCTCTCGCTTTTTTTTTTTTTTTTTTTTTTACATAGGACCCCCTCTCCGCTCTCCCCTCCCTCCCCCTCCCCTGCCCCTCCTCCTTATTTCCTTTACCCTCCCTCTGTCCCTCCCCCCTGTACCTCCTCTCTTTACCCTCCTGCCTCTCCTCTAATTTTACCCTCCCCTTACCCACCCTTGTCCCTCCCCTCCTCTACCCCTTCACCACCCCTGGTCCCTCCCCCTACCCCTCTTTACCCTCCTGCCTCTCCCCACTTTACCCGTCTTCCTGTCCCTCCCCCCTTACCCACCCTCTGCCCTCCCCACTTCACTCCTCTCCCTGTCCCTCCCCCTACCCTCCCACTCCCCCAAGCCTGCTCTCCTCCTTTCCATCTCCTGCCCTCCCTCTCCCCTACCCCTGCCCTCTCCCTCCCCTTTACCACCCCCCTGTCCCTCCCTCCCTACCCCCCAACCCCCAAGCCTGCCTTTGCTCATCCCCTCCTACCCCCACCCCCCAAAACTGCTCTTTGCCCCTGGGACGATGAGATTGTGTGTACGAGGTGGATGAGTGCGGATACCTCGCCCTCCTTCTGTTGAGTGTGGATATTGAGGGCATTTTCCTGAGGGTGAAATCATTCCTTCTCTGCCTCTCTCCTTCCTTCCTTTACTCTCTCCTTCCCTCCTTCCCTTAGTCATTCGCTTCCTCACTTCTTCGCTCCCTTCTCTCAAACCTTTCCTCCCTCCCTCTCCCCTTCTCTCAATCCTTTCCTCCCTCCCTCCCTCGCTCCCTCCCCTCCTCAATCCATTCCTCCCTCTCTGCCTTGCTCCCATCCTACTAGGCTCTGTTCTTCTCCTGATTT
>NC_091583.1:26543646-26561146 GCF_042767895.1 Penaeus vannamei | reverse complement strand
TTCACAAAATACATTCTTTTTTATTCCCGCCAAAACCACCATTAAGACTACAGACAGCAAGCAATAATGCTCATTTTATCTTACAGGTTAATATATCCAAAGCACCTTAACCATCTGCAACCACACTCAGTAGTTATTTGCAATATAATAAATATTTGCAACACACTTATACACCTGTATCCCTTCGAAAATATTTGCAACACACTTATACACCTGTATCCCTTCAAAACAAAAGAATGCCTGCACAAACCTACGCCTAATTAACACGCAAAAAAATATTTTCACTAAGCATCAATCAGTCGATATCTTTCACATCAATGCCATATCAGATAACACCTGGATTAAAACAATTAATAAAAATTAAAAAGACAAAACGTATTAGTAAAAACAATCAAAATATAGAATTGAAGACATATGAACTCGCTAAACACTAAAAACACATTTTTATGTTTAATATCTGTGTGCAGAATATTACGCCACTTGTACATACAGAAAGAGAGGAGGATAAGGGAGAGAGAGAGAGAGAGAGAGAGAGAGAGAGAGAGAGAGAGAGAGAGAGAGAGAGAGAGAGAGAGAGAGAGAGAGAGAGAGAGAGAGAGAGAGAGAGAGAGAAAGAGAGAGGGAAAGAGAGCGAGAGAGAGAGAGAGAGAGAGAGAGAGAGAGAGAGAGAGAGAGAGAGAGAGAGAGAGAGAGAGAGAGAGAGAGAGAGAGTGAGAGAGAGAGAGAGAGAGAGAGAGAGAGAGAAGAGAGAGAGAGAGAGAGAGAGAGAGAGAGAGAGAGAGAGAGAGAGAGAGAGAGAGAGAAGAAGAGAGAGAGAGAGAGAGAGAAAGAGAGAACGAGAGAGAGAGAGAGAGAGAGAGAGAGAGAGAGAGAGAGAGAGAGAGAGAAAGAGAAAGAGAAAGAGAAAGAGAAAGAGAAAGAGAAAGAGAGAGAGAGACTGACTGACTGGCAGGCAGGTAATCAGACAGACAGACAAACAGATAGACAGACGGTTGGATAGGTAGACAGACAGACACACAGTCAAACGGTTAGACAGGCAGACAGACAGGTTGACAGACAGAGGGTTGGGGAATGAGAGGAAATAGAGAGTGAAGGGAGGAGGGAGAGAGGGAGGGAAGGGATGAGGGTGGGTGGGCGGGAAGGAGGGAAGGAGTGAGCGTAGGTGGGAAGGAGGGAGAGAGTAACGAACGAACGAACGGACGAAGAAACGAAGGAAGAAAGAAAGCAAGGAGGGAGAGCGAGAGAGGAGCATGAGAGGGGGAACACAACCGCTTATGAATTGCTGTTCGATCCTGGATCCCTGAAAAGACGCTTTTAGTGTAAAATCTCGACCCCTCTTCAACTTTTCTCTCTCTCTCTCTCTCTCTCTCTCTCTCTCTCTCTCTCTCTTTCTCTCTCTCTCTCTCTCTCTCTCTCTCTCTCTCTCTCTCTCTCTCTCTCTCTCTCTCTCTCTCTCTCTCTCTCTCTCTCTCTCTCTCTCTCTCTCTCTCTCCTCCCTTCTGCCCTTCCTTACGTGGTGGGATGGTGGATGGAGGGAGGGATAGATGGATAGATGGGTGGATGAATGGATGGGTAGGTTGGTAGGTGGGCGCGTGGGTGGATGGGTGGGTGGGTGGGTGGATGGATGGGTGGATCAGTGGATGGATGGGTGGATGAATGAATGGATAGGTGGGTGGGTGGGTTGGTGGATGGATGGATAGGTACAAGGATGGGTAGGTCGGTGGGTGAGTGAATAGATTAATGGATGGATGGATGAATGGGTGGGTGGGTGTATGGATGGATGGACGGATGGACGGACGGATGGGTTGGTGGATGGATGGATGGATGGATGAATAAATGGATTGTTGGGTGGACAGATGGGTGAATGGATAGGTGGGTGTACTGATGTGAAGGTGGGTGGGTGGGTGGATAGATGGTTCGATGGATGGGTGGATGGATAGGTGGGTGGGTGAGTGAGTGAGTGAGTGGGATTTTAGGAGGCAGGGTGGATAGATAGATAGATGTAAGGATGGATGGATGGATGTAGAAAGGAAGGAAAGGAGGAAGAGACAGACAGAGACAGAGACATAGATGTAAACAAACAGACAGACCAAATATGTAGAGAGACAGACAGAAATGGGGAAACAAGGATAGAGAGAGACAGAGACATACAAAAGACATAGAGAGAGATACAGAGACAGACAGACAGACAGAGACAGACATACAGAGTTGAACAAACAAACAGATAGAGAGCGAATGAGCAAGAGAGAGGGAGAGAGAGAGAGAGAGAGAGAGAGAGAGAAAGAGAGAGAGAGAGAGAGAGAGAGAGAGAGAGAGAGAGAGAGAGAGAGAGAGAGAGAGTCAGACAGAGAGACAGAGACAGAGGCAGACAGAGAAACAGACAGACAGACAAACAGAGAGACAGAGACAGACAGACAGACAGTCAGATAGACAGATAAGCTACCCAATAGACATACAGACTTTCTAGCACACAAATTATCGAACAGATATACAAACAGACAGACAGGCAGAAAAACAGACAGACAGACAAAAACAAATCCACCCACACACATTGGCATAAACTTCACCCAATCCGCGGTATGTCTTCATCACCTTCCCTTCCACTTCCCCCCCTTCCCTCCCCCCCTCTTCCCTCCACTCATCCCCCTCCCCTTCCATCCACTCACCTCCTCCTCTTCCCTCTACTCACCCCCTCCCCTTCCATCCACTCACCTCCTCCTCTTCCCTCTACTCACCCCCTCCTCTTCCCTCTACTCATCCCCCTCCTCTTCCCTCCACTCGCCCCCCTCCCCTTCCCTCCACTCACACCCCTTCTTCCCTTCCTTTCCCTCCCCGCTCCCTTCTTCCCTCCACTCACCCCCTTCCCCCCTTCCCTCCACTCACACCCCCTCCTTCCCTTCCTTTCCCTCCCTTCTTCCCTTCCTTTCCCTCTCCGCTCCCTCCCTTCCCTCCCCTCTTCTCTTCCTTTCCCTCCCCGCTCCCTCCCTTCCCTCCGCCCTCATTCAAAAACCCTCTCTCTTCCGCCAGGAGGTTTTGGGAAGGCTGCCGACCATCAAAGAGTACACGGAATTCATAACAGAAAAGGAACTCGAGAAAGAGAAGTCATCTTCTACAAGAATAAGGTGAGCGAGACTTTCATTTTTCCCGCGCGCGATCTAGGTTTACAACTACCATTCATTGTAGTTTTTTGTGATTGAACATTGGTACAAGCTATAATCAAATTTGTTTTTTTTTTCTTAGTAAATGACAAGAAACCCATTAGCATTTTACCATCTCTTTTTTTTATTTTTGTGATTTTTTTTATACTCACTCACACTCTAATGATTTTTAATCCAAGACATTTCTGACCTATGAGTAAGAAAAAAAAAGGAAAAATAGGATTTTTTTCAACATCACAACTAAGGAGTGCTCCATAACTCATATCCTATATATCATATATGCCCCGTTTGCTTCAATAACGGTTGCACAGTCGCTCAATAAACTCTCCTTCTGGCCTATACAGAGCTTTGTAAGAGAATGGAAGGCGAGGGGGAGAGTGAAAGGGGTAACTACAGCAAACCGTATCACCATCTGGGTTGTGGAGAACTTTTGAGTCTACTAAAGAGTTAAGTGATTGGTTGGGGCAATTCAGTGTTCAGTGTTCAAAATGAATTAACCTCTACACTTACCTATGTGACAAACTTCCATTCATACTGCTTGCGTGCGCTCAGACTACATTGGCTCATGGTTGTCGTACATTTTCACGTTGTGTAGGTACAGACTTATGCACAGTATATATAAGTGTTCCTAATCTTTGTATATCACTTTCAGGAGAGAAATGCCACTCTACTTACGAGCTTACTCCCAGATGTAGCTAGAACTGACTATCAATGAAAGGATATCTTTGGTGTGAATATAGGCCTATGGGATATTCTGCAGCAGGTGTTGAAAGGATTGCAATTGGCAAGGGATTATCCTGAATCCATCTCTCGGGTCCTCGGGATTTTATGAGAGTCCATTAAAACGTTGATTTTTTTGTATGCTTTAGGCTGAAAGTCATAAATTACTGTATTTGAAAACGATTCAGATCTGGATGCCGGTTCCAGATGCTGAACCCCCATTTATTACTTAGAATGCCTTTATTTCGATGAATATGTTTAACAAATATATTTCAAATATAAACATTCATTTTTCCATTAGTTAGGAAAAAAACAAGGAAAATAAAATTAAGAAAAGCTTGTAAAAAAAATCCCAATGCTGCAGAATTTCCCTAACTTGTCCACTCTGAACCTCCGTGGCATGAGCATGTAAATCTTCCCATTTCTTGCGAGTTTAACACCACTCACAGCATGACCCAGGCTTACAATGCCACCCCCTCTCCATATTCATTGACGTTCTTCTAAAAACCACTGTAGAACCTATCGCTCTTAAGAATTGCACTTTCCATAAATCATAATTATGAACTATATTGCTGTTTCATTGTGAATAGCCATACTGTTCCTTGGGATCATATTAATGTGGCGATATTTTATTTTCAACGCCAGTGTGCCGCTGACCTTTGTTGTTCTTTTGGACTCAGTGTATATCAAGTCAGTTTCACCTCTTTTTTTTCCTGTCAAATATACCCTCGATTAGTAAGGCCCAAATTAGGAACCTTTTTGTAAAGGTCAGCTCTGTGCAATGCATCGAAAATAACAACGGTGTTAAGGACAGATAGTTGATGTGATGTTTGGGTAACGCAGTACATGTGAGGCACAAGGTGGCAAGGGAAACCGCAGTAGCATTATTGTCTTAAGGCCTAAGTAACGGATTGTGGAGGTGACTTTGGTGTCACGCGATCGTTCAGTGTTTTTGTGCTGTCATTGTTTCCACTTGCTTTGTTCCCTGTGTGTGTTCCATGCGACGACTAACAAGGTGTTCCTCGTGCAGGTGTGCGCAAAAGCTGGTGAGTCAAGTCGAGCACCACCACGGCGTCCCTCCCCGGGTTCGCAGCCCACGGGCGTCGTCCTCGTCGCCCTCTCCTTCTCCATCCAGGTCCCCTGCTGCCGCTGCTGCAGCAGTTGCAGCAACAGCGGTAGTGGCGGCAGCAGGAGGCAGCGGTGCTTCCGTAAGTGGCCTCCATGCTCGGGCTCTTTCAAGATCCCCGTCAGCCTCTCCTTCGGGAGCCTCCAGCACCAAGAGCACGCCAGACAGGAAGTCCTACGCTGGGATGGTTCGCCGCGAGTCAACGGGCTCGGCTGCCTCACTCAAGAGCAACATCTCCCTCCTTAGCAACGCCTCCATTAGAAGTAGTGCCTCCACACACAGCAACGCGTCTTACAAGAGCGCCGTCTCGGGCAAGAGCGGCGCGTCCATGAAGAGCAGCGCTTCCCTCATCAGCAGTTCCTCCATGAAGAGCGCCGTGTCCCTCAAGAGCAGCGCCTCGGTCAAGAGCGGGATGTCGAGCAAGAGCGGCATCTCCAGCAAGAGCTCGGCCTCGACCCGGAGCACCACGTCCACCAAGAGCACGACCTCCGGCAAGAGCACGGGCACCATCAAGTCCAACAAGTCCAGCAAGTCGATTATCTCCACGAAGAAGGAGCCAGAAGGGAAAGGTGTCAGAAGAAAGGAATCGTGTGATAAGAAGGCAGACAGTGATAAGAGAGTGAAGCAGTCAAAGGGTGAGAGTAAAATCAAGGCGCTTAAGAAAAGATTCGAGGGCAAAGAATACCATAGACTGCAGTGACAGTATAAGAGCAAAAAAAAAAAAAAAAAAAAAAAAAAAACATAAGTACTTAAGTCTGCCATACTATACAATATAACAGGTGATTTTAAAAATTAATTATAATTTTTTAAAAAATAACTTAGCAGTATTTCTTTTTCTAAACGAAAAGCACAAGCACTCCCAGCTCTTAAGTTTTCAGTGTAACAAGGCAATAAGAGGCAACCCCTCCTCTCCCCCCCCTTCCCCCACAGCAACATTGCAATACATATCGTTATCACAGATCGGTTCCTGGTGAAGTACCGATCATGGACACTTCTCCTCCCGTGATATCAAAACTGGTGCAACATTAAGTGACAAACTCTCATTTTAAATAGGTTTCATACTCAAAGTACAGTATAAGAACCACATGTATATTAGACACTACAAGTTGACTGCTGCAATAAATCATATATACAGCTGTTAGTGAGAATATATTTTTTTGCAACAAACAATGGTGCAGTAAAAAAAAAAAAAAAAAGGCTGTCTGACCTCACGAATCTTTATATATATAAAAAAAATGGATGAAACGGAAATGCCCATTTCTGGGGGCAATAAATGAGTTCTTCCATACATGTGAACTGGCCCCCATAGCTGGCTTTCAAGGTGAGCGGAAGTGAAGTACCACCATCCGTCGTCCACCCAGGCAATACAGTAGCCTTGTAGATATAGATAGGCTGAAAGTAGATTAGTTGGATTCATATATCATTCGGAAGGAGACTGTCCAGCCAGCTGCAAACAGTGCTTTAGACTCTTTTTTGACAGTCAGACCATTTCTTCTCAGTGGTAGGACGTGTTCGCCATCAGTACCAGCTCAACTTAACGGTACTTAATGGTTCAGAGTGTGTGACGAAAGACGTGTTTTGATGGCAAGCAGATAGGGGTTTTTATATACTATTTATTGAATGTTGGATCTAACACACCGACGTCAGTATTCCACATCTTTCAGTTTACATATAAATGGAAGATAAATTTTTTTCAAATTCATTATTGCATCTACAATAAACTAACAAAGTAAAAAAAATGTATTCATTTTTCACAATTAACCTCATACGGGTTGGTTGTCAACACAAAAGATGCATTTTGTTTCTAAAATAAGTGCTCGATCTTTGCTTTGATTTCGTATTTTGCCGATTGTCTACGCTTTGAAGGGCCTGCTGTAAGGTCGAGCACTTTTGAAAAAAAAGAGAGAAAAAAAAAGAAAACAGATGCATCTTTACTTTCTCCTTTTTATTCATTATTCAGTTAATTCTATCTTCTTTCAATAACATTCAGCCACTCCTGCCAACTTGTCACCAAAACTCCCCCTTGGCACCTGGAAGAGTTGCCATCCAATGCGGCTACCAGACATGCCATGAGTTACAAAGTTACACTCCTTCCATTAGATTTAAGGCCGAGATTTTTCAGTAATAGGACTTCCAGATAATGTCATTTCTGATCTCTAATTTCCTATTGTGAAAATCTTCTCTTTTCTTTTTATCTTCCTTTCATTTTTTTTTTCTGTATTCATGCAAAAAAAGGAAGTTTCCTTATTTTTAATAAAACTCTTTTCCTTTCTCTTTTTGATATGAACTAATGATTCATTTGGCTTTCATATAATCCTGATGCATACTCTGACACTATTAACCTGGGAGAAAAAGAGAGGTATCGCTAAAGTATTAAGTAAATCTAAAGATCAGCATATGAGTAGCTATATAGTTCTCAATTCCAAGACACCACTTGTGGACCTCCTGAAGAAAAAGGAAATAAAATAGAAATAATGAAATAAAAGACAACATCAAAGTATCTTGTAACTTTGAGGAAATCTTCTGAGAACTCGAGAATTCTTCATGTGGTTAATGGAACTTTGGACTTTCTTAGAGTGACGTTAGAGGTAGTATGTGCGCTCCGGCACCTGTTCTAGAGATTGTAGTGCTCTTGCTCGTAACATATATATACACATATATGCGTCATAGCCACTTTTCAAGAAACATTAAACAGTGCTGGTTAAATCTTGAGTCAAGGATTGATTACCTCTGTGGGTTTAATTGCACTTGAGTTTGAGTGTGGGAAAGGAGACCAAGAAGCTGTGGGTTGTAAACTGGATACATTAGACAAACTACAAACAATATCACCAGTTAGGGGTAAAAAAAATTATGTATATATTAAAATAAATTGTCAGTGCCAGGAAGGTGCTTGTCAATATATTTTAATAATCAAAGAGTTAATTCATTTCAGACATGGGGAATGCCTTAACAGATTATAGAGATATCTGCAGACTGACTTTAATATCATATCGAAAACCATAAGTTACCCAACAATTATAGAGCAGAGGGAGACTAGAAAACCAACAAGAACGAAGAGAAAAGTTTTGAAGGTATTGTTTAAAGTGTTGCATTATGATAGAAGTATGATACGTGTTTAGCTAGGATTTAATGATGCAAATGTATTATTAGAGTGAAAAGTTTGATGTTAAGAAACAGGGTCATAAGAGGGTCCACCAAACTGGTGTAAGATAGCATTAAGGCGATGAGCAGATCACAAATCCACATAAAGAAGGTAAAAATTATGTTTAAGAAGAAAAAAACAGGTCCTCAAAACAACCGAGTAGAGAGAGCATTGCCTACTTTATATTAGTCATCTTACATGAAAGATGATAGAAAATAATGCTATCATACAGGTAAGGAGCAAAAACCCCAGAAGACTGTCGTATGTTTATATGGTGTGGTTTGCAAACATGAAATTCATTTATACACAGGGCCTCAAAGGGTACATATGTTTTTCCTTTGAATACTAGAATTTTCAGGATGTCGTAGGGTGTTCAGGATGTTGATAGCTGGTGATGAGTAAGGAAACCCGGTGCTTAGTTCAAGGTCTGATCCTACCTTACAGTCAAGCGAAAAAAAAAGAACAGAAAACAGAAAGCAGATAAGTATGCAAGAAGTAGATAGATAGAAAGACAAAAGGTTTAAATCAAGATATGCATATACAATATAAAATAAAACAGAATTACAAACTTGATCCAGAAAAGATTAAAATAAAAAGAAATAAAAAAAACACAAGAAACGATAGCAAGGGATAGCAGGCTTTGTCGGAGTCACTAGCTCAACTATTAAGTAACTCTACATGTAGGTTCATTCATATTTCCAAGCTACAACTTTTATCCATCAGTCTTTATCAATCCTACATTTAAATACATAGGTGAAATTGTGACAATTTACTGATTTAATTTCTTTTTCTTGTCATTTGTATGTACCTTTACATCCTCCACTGTAAATGCCGAAGATGGAAATGTTGAGATTGATATAATCAGCATTTTTTGTTGTCTTTTGAGAATAAGAGTTTACAAAAGAAGGAATAAAGCAATATAAGAAACATAAACACTATAATATACCATGTAAGTACATGCTTGAGTCGGGATATACAGTGTTGTTCTCTTTTTATTTCTAAGTTCCATCAGTTAAAAAACTGACTTTTTTTAACAACTTCATATCAAGTAGAATGTTAATGTATATGATTCCCCAAAAATGAAAAAAATAAAAATAAAAAAGAGCTTGGAAATTTTAGTTTGACATGATAGCTGATAATAAGCTTTATGGAAAGGCCATGAACTGATCTTTGGGGGATGTTATAACATCACAATAGCACAATCATCATCAACATGTTATAGCTGTTATTACGACAGTTACTAATGCATTACAATATAATAATGACTACTTTACCTTGATGGACCAGTCATCATTATTTCTCCCACTATCATTTACATCACCATCATCGTAACATTATAATTATTGTTATGAAGCAATAACAGTAACAATGATTATCATTATGCACAATTTCATAACATTCTTGCTCATCACCATCACTATCATCTCTACTCTCATATCATTATCATTACTTTCATCATTGTCAGCATCATGATCATCATTACAATCATCATTATATAATGATAACTGCTCATTTCACATATTGCTACTGCAGTGATGTTAATAACAGTGCTAACATTAGCAATGAAATTAATTCAAAGTGGTGATAATCATTATAACTTAAAATAAAAATACCATTACTATTTCATCATTATAAAGAGAAATACAGCCCAAATAATCACAATATCTATCATTATCTGAATTTTAAAAATGTATCGTATTTCACAGTAATAAAAGAAGAAAAAAAATGTAAACACTGTTATCAAAAATGCACCTATAGTAATAAGGTATTGTTTAGGGGTCCTATAAATGATGTTCAACAAGAAACGGATGCTGAAAAATGTGCAATAAAAAATATATTGCTTTATTATGGCCTTATACCTCTGCCACCAGTGTAAAGATGAAATAGGCATTCTCAACATTTCCATGGCTGATACAGTCTCTTGTTTTTTTCTTTCTTCTTCCTTTTCTTTATCCGTCTTGGCAAGTATTAATTTACCCCTCTCTGATTTTCGATAAATTGTACGTCATAGTTCCCACCCTTATGTCTTCCCATACCTATTACATTATCTGTCTAGTATTCATATTTATATTAATAAAATCATGAAATACTCTAAAGTCAGGACAAGAGGCTTTTTGTATTATTAACCTTATACTGTATCATTTATATCATTTGTATGGTTATTAAGAAAATGCAAGTGGCCTACCATATATGAGATCTTCAACAGTCTCACTCAAGTTCTTGTAGGAATATATATGATGATAAAATTAAGATAAACATGAAAAAGAAATGTATTTAGCAGCTGAAAATGAGGTGTAGCCTGGATGCATTAAGTCAGCTGTTTGTGAATGCTAACCTGTAAAAATGTTTGGTCACAATTGAAGCATGATAAATATATATATTAATCTTATGAAATTATACTGAGAGGAACAGCTATTCTAATGGAAAAACTCAAATGCACACACATACACCCTACACACACATATATATGTTTTACTCTTATCTCTGTAAATTAATTTACTTACATAATTAATCTATCCATATAGCTAATATAACAGCACTTAGACATATTTTATCCATTTTATTCAAGAAAAGAAGCGTAAAAATCCCATAATTTGTATGAGCACTATCTAACCCCATAATACTATGCCCATAAAGAAACAAAATTGCAAACCTAGGATACATAAAGAATCTAAAGAGACTTATTGGTCCTATAAACCCACAAGAGATAACAAAACTAAAAAATGATGAACTGCAAATGCTCTTAACTGTCAATGCCTCCGCTCAATCCCTGAGTATATTGTCCACTGTATTTTTTTGCAAATATTGTTGCACACAGATGGCTCCACAAGTGTTCAGTCAAATGGAAGTCAGGTAGAAGGCCCTATTTACCACAGCAGACTTCCTCCTTCCTTGAATTTGTGGGATGTTTTTTTTTTTCTTCTAATGCTATTAATACTGACATTGTTATTATTTAGTGCCTTTATGATTAGTATCATGCAATCAAAATACTACTACTAATAAAAGATATATGAAATTATAAAGAAAAACCTTTCCAAAATTCAAGGAAAAGCAAAAAAAGGTGCAAAAGGTAGGACTAATAATTATTCCATGGTGACTATACACTTGTGGAGCTATCTTTGTGTAAACACAATCCATAAACTAAAATTCTATGGACATACTATACAAGTTTACCATCCAGAGATTTGAGTTCAGGTGAGAGGCATGCAGGACTGACTAAACAGTAAACACATCGCGAGTCGGATGATCGGAAGGACAAGATTTCAGTAATTATAGTAAAGGTCACAAATTCTGAAATAACAATTTACTACTGGTACTAATAAAGGCACTCTTTCTTGTTGCAAATCAGTTATGAATATATATTAGTGAATTAACAAAAAACAACAAATGTACCAAAATAAGTATATATTTCAATCAAAATAAATTTGGCCAGAACTCGGGCCACTTTTTTTATTCTTAATTCTTACTAAGAATAAACATGATTTACATACATTTTTGGGCCCATAAAAGAGTAAATAATAGCTGTGACTTTCGTACAAAGTTTACAAAATACATAAATATCAAAATGCTATTTAAAATATACACATCTATTAATACACTGGATAAAGCCCACCTCTTTGAAACAAGCATAACCAGCAAAATATAATATTCACAATACTCATAAAAATATAGTTACAAAACAACACCCTTTTGCACTTGTATTTTGTGCAGCCCAGGATCTGATCCCGAGTATGAGTAAAATGTTCTGTTCTCTGAAATAAAAGAAATAATATATGTATATAAATAATCAGTAAAGAAAATATTCATTTATATAATAATCTACAAATAGATAAAAATTGCACTAACATAGAACAGCACCACTTAGAGATGAAATATAGCTTTTTGTACCTTCATGAAACATTATAAATATACCATCACATATATGAACACATCTGTAAAGTATTGTACCAAACTATTATTATTAAACACAGAGAAGTATTATCCTAAATGGATAAAGCTTGGAAGCGCTTGCTGTTGACAGGGACATTAAGAAGAAAATTTCAATGAAAGATTACCACAACAGGTAAGTCTTCTCTATCTTAATATTAAAAATCATTCAAGTAGCAAATGACAGAGAATAATCTTTAACGCATCAAATATGGTTCATCCAAGATCAAAGGACAGGAACCGCATACAGTATGAGACAAAATAAACAATCCTGGGTTCTATACCTCTGATTTCTATTCCTCCTGCCCCAATAATGTAGGAAAATGCTGCAAAAGGAGCAACAGGTGATTTTGCAATGATGAGCTGAAAATAAAAACAGAACGTCAATAGTATGTCTACATGTTCTTTTACAATTAAGAGTACAGAAAGATAAATGCAAAAACTACAAGTCAAAAGTATGTTTATGTGTTCCTTCACAAACAACATTCATGGAGGTTACATTCCTGTCCGGCATCTTCTGACTTTATTATAATCATGAATTTTCATATAAAATTTTGCCAAAACTCACACCTAATCAGATTCATGAGCAAAAAACTTGGAAATATAAAGCATAGAGTGTATCTACCTGTGCATCATTACTATGAGTGTTTATTGAGCAAATATCTCAAACTTTTATAAGATATGTATTCATTGCTATACATAGCAGAGATGATTAATATCAGCATCCAGAATACTTGACAGATCTAAATATTTCATTACTACATTCAGATGCTAAAAGATATCTCACACTAGTACCATTTCCTTATTAAAAAAGACCCTTTTCTCTTAACTTTTCTATAACCTCTCTGCAAGACCTCCATGCTGTATCTCCTACCCATACATGGCCAAAACTTTAGAAAGTGGGTGCTGGGCACTAACGGTGAAAACTGAGTCAATGATGTTTCTATCTAGCACCTTCCATGTCTGAATTGTTAACCTGAGCATTTTACTTACAATTTATGTAAGTCACTGAGAAACTGCAAATCAAAATACCAAATTATTAAATCACAAATCACAAGTACTGCTTATTGTAAAGTATTTTAAGTATCACATCAATGGTTTATAATACCTGTCTGGAATTGGATCCATCATACTGCAGAATGAGACGTGTATTAACACAGTGTGTCCAGGTGTTTCCTAATGCTGGTGTTATGTGTGTAGAATACACATTCTCCTTGACACCTGTAAGAGAAGACAGGTTTCAGATATATTTTCCATTTTTCCCAATGCTCACTTTATATTATCTGTTGCATCTCTTGGATCTTTTTACATAAATGCATTTTTTTTCTTAAACCACGTTTCCTATTACTTTATCTGGCATCCATTCACTTCCACATTTTAAAGAACTAGTATCTTTAATGATCTATTGTAAAGTACCTTTCTTTCTGGCACCCTAACAGTACCAAACGAACTGTTCACTAAATAACCATAAATATATTCTTCAGTCTATGTAGGGTGATAAACCTAGGTGTAGGAAATTCAGGGAAAAAATTACCAAAAAATCCAGAAAATTTACACTGCATCATGAATAACTTCCTTACAACAAACCTCTAAACATTTCTTCTACTCAGACACTAATTAAAGTTACATACATTATGATTAATACATTGCACTCAAAATCACCTGTAGAAAAAGAAGTCTCAGCCTCATCTTCATTTGCTTCCCCTGTGATCACGGGTTCTTTGTCTGAGAACCGACTGGTCACCTGATTTGTAACAACCACCTGTAAGACAAAGAAACAGGATAGTTTGTTTGCCTACTTAGTATGCAATTTGTTTGACTGTTTTGATAATTCCTCTGCACATCATTACATCCTTATTTGTAGTTAGAAATAACAAGAGAAATAATTCCCTAATCTACTTTCTTTTAAATAAATATCAACTTTACCAAATACAATATTGTAATTGCTTCCTGGGAATGGCAAACTGAATAATATATAAAAGGAGTTGTTACAGGTAATATGGAGATGTAAGGCCACAACTATCTTATTCCTTGGTTTACAAATTTTATTTCTGAAAACCTCTGACAGTCGATACCAAATAGAATTTAAAATAATTTCAGTGAACTAACAGGTCATTTTCATGACACCCAAGTTCTTCTGGCACTGTAATTTCTTATACTGGGTTTCTACACTTTTTTGGTATCAAAATTCCATGACTTTTCCATCAATTTCCAGAAAGGTTTTGGCATTTTTCTGTGACTTTTCAGTTTTCCTTGAACATCTGATGTATATTCACGATATATATCACATTATAACAAGTACAATGACTGTATTTCAAAAGTGATGCTGTCAAATATAAAAGATTCAAGTAATGACTTGTGACTGTGCTTTATTGACAATAGTGACTAGTTCTTATAATGGATCAGTATGTATCCATTTAGGCTATATAATTTTTCAAATTTTCATTCAGTTACCTTAATATTCCAGTTTATTTTGGTTTCTTTCAAAAGACTTTCTCAGAATTAAAACAATCTAAGTCAGACTTAAATTTTCAAAAGACACAAACACTAAATTTCCATGATTTCCAAGACTTGAAAACAAAATTCCATGATATTCCAGGTCTGGAAATTTCAATTTCAATTTCCATGATTTTCCATGATTCTCCAGTACCTGTACAAACCCTGCTTATAACGACCATTACCCAACCTAAGAATATGTTATCCTAAAGCACCAAAAAGGGACATTTTTACAATCAATATTATACATTAGCAATAAACAAAAAGACAAAAAAGTAAAGCAGAAACAATAAAAGAAACCCCCACCCAATCAAAAGGAAATTATGAAATTAAGGTAAGAGTATGAAGGTTTCCACAAGGCTTACACATATATTGAGCTGCTGTGCAATCGACTTGAGTCTTGCAGCCCAAGACGCCAGCTGGTTGACCCGAGCTATGTTTGCCTGGGATGACCCTGCCATGATCTCCTTGCGAGCCAGGGATGCTATGGAGTCCACGATCAACAGCCCAGCATCTTTTTCCACAGCTGTAACCTCTAGTGTTTCTAATCTGTATTTCATGCAAGAGAAGTAGATAATCTAAGTATTTATAAATTTATGTGGAATTAATGCCTGTGTTCTTGAAGTATTGTTAAGGATGTACTATGAAACCTTCCTAAATAAAGAATATACATTTTTTCTCAAATTTAATGTAACAGATGTAATAGATTTTAAGAAATGCATATTATCACAACAGATAATATTAGACTCTTACAAGATTAGAAAAAAATTAATACTTATAAATGTTACAGGACATTCTGAAATATCCACAAGCAGCTAAGAATTAGATTACAGAATACACTTTTCCTTCAGCTGTCTTACTATCCACAAGCTCTGTCACACACCACTAATTAGTAATCCTATACACAGTTAAGACTTCAGCCTACAATTACTGAAAAAAAAATAATAAATTAATTAATCAAATAAAAGTAAATAAATAAATCTTCATCCAAAAATCAAACATAGTCCCACAGTCATTACTGAAAAAAATACAACACTATTTAAATAATAAATACATTCATTAGAGACTCATTACTGAAAGAGTTAATGCACTGTAAAGATACACATGACCATACAACTATATAGAATATTATCCATAGAGCAAACAGTCCTAAGAAAAATAAATAGTGTTTATTGTTGTCAAAATAATTACATTTGTGACAAGCTGCTGATTGTAGACGGCTGGTAGAGGAAGATCTTGGATAAACATTCGGAGATTCTTGGCTCGGATTCCGGATATCTCTTGCATATTATCTCAACAATTCTGAGGGATGGGAAGAATCATATAAATGTAGAAATGTTATTCATATTCTTTTGCCTTGAAAAAAGAATATATAAAAAAATATATATGAATGTTTTTCATATATACTTTCTTTGTGGAAAAAATGCTTGTGAATAACCAAATACTACAATTCTTCAATTTCACTTAAAAATAACAAGACAAAAAGAAAGAGAGAAAGAAAAAATAATAATCCTAAAAAATCAATCAATCAATCAGATACAGCTACAACAGCTCTCCTATATATGAATACATTCACGTTATGAACTTTGAGAAATACAGAGAAACCTATCTGAGATTCCAAAATTTGAACACCACTGCATAATAAATTCAATGACAAACTTAATGTAAATATTGAAGGATTTCAGTGGTGCCACTCTCATTTCTAGTTATTTGTGGTTTTCACAGATAGTTAATCCCAAAGAAGTCTGCAAAATATTTGAGTGGAACCAGTGATAACTATTAGGAGTGCACATATCTATTTCCTTTTGTATGATACTGAACTATTTATGTAATAATAATGCAAATAATATATAATATTATCATTTTCAAAAAACACATAACCATGAGTAATGTTAGACTAACAATATTCTGGACACTCAAACAAACCCCAGGACTTTTTTAATATGACACTCAACTATCTATGCATAAAGTAATAACAATGCCAAGAATAAGTATCATAATTTTCAAAAAATAATTTACTATAAACTTACCTCTCAGCCCTAAATGCTGTTTCTGTGTCAATATATATAACTGAGGTATTCCGACCACTGCTTTCCCCAGAGAGCACTGCACGAACAGCAGTGTGAAGGCACCATTGAGTTTTACCCACTCCTGCTGGACCTGTAGATAAAGATACACTCTTTTGATACATGTAAAGTGTTTCCCTTCATAAGGTAATAAAATTCATCAATCTGATTAGAGGAGAGAAAGTAGTCTAAATAAAAAAAATGTCACATTGATTATTCATGCTCTGTTACTATCATTATAATTACTATTGTATTTATCAGTATCATAATGTCATTATGAATAACATTATCAATCATAATGATATTTCCTTCACTGCTGTAATATCATTAGCAATCAGAAGTGCCAACTTGCCTGCAAATTCTATCACAGTGCCTGCATGAAGCCCACCATGCAACATTGCATCAAGTTGGTTACTCCCTAAAGATAGCGAGAATTTTTCTTCTTCTTGGCTCAGGGTAAAGGCCTTTGTATGGATATATAAGTATATATAAATTCATATATTAATAAACAATGAAAAGACAGATTAAATGCCTTCAATTATTGTACCATGAGTGACATATGTTGATAATGCAAAGAAATATAAATGCTTGAGCAAGTTTTTGACTTGATTCATGATCCAAAATTATTCACAACGTTATTAACACAGCCAAAAAAGCAATAAATAATGCTAAGAAAAACGTATAGTATCTCACCGACTGGTACTTTGGAACACATGATGCATACAGCCGATCCAAAAGAGCTTCACATTCTTCAGAACTTAACTGGAGTGTGGACATAATCTGCAGTGGCGACAGGGACAGCACATCCTGGGAATCATAAATATAATATCAACATAATTTTTTTTCTCATTTTTAACAACAAAAC
>NC_091583.1:26533646-26536146 GCF_042767895.1 Penaeus vannamei | reverse complement strand
CTTTCCCTCCCTCCCTATTCCCTACTACTCCCTCCCTCCCCAACAACTCCCTACTCCCAAAAACTGCAACTACTACTCCCTACTACTACTATTAACAACCACCACTCCCTACTACCACCACTACTACTATCCCCTACTATTACTACCCCCTCCCTACTATTACTATTACCCCAACTCCCTACCGATTACTATTACTACAACTACTACTGTACTATTCCCTACTCCCTACTACTACTATTACCATCACTACTATTACTATCACTACCATCTACTCCCTACTATACCACTCCCTCCCTATTATTCCCTCCCTACCCCCTATTCCCGCCCTATCCATTCCCTACCCCCTCCCTCCCTCCCTACCACGACTGTTACTACTACTATTACTATTAATATTATTGCTACTATTACTACTACCACCACTACTATTTGTATCGCCCATGTCTTTGTTGAAGATAATGTAATCGCTATAATAAAATTAATTGTAGTATATTTTATGAAAATAGTATTTGTACATGTTTGTGTATGAATGTATGTTGCTCTTGCAAACCACTTTGGACAACACTAATGTAGTTGGATTTAATGCGGTGGATTTATGAACAGAACCCCATTTCCCATGATGATATTGGATCTAAATCTCTGCAAATATACCCATACTTTTGCTGTGATGGGAAGCCTATAGACTTCATAAGTTTAACCTGATTAATACGTGTCGCGTCTTTTCAATTCGTATATACTGTTACTATTTCTATTTCTATATACGTATTTTTTCTTCTGTTACTATTACTCTTTAAGATGGAGCTTGGATTGGTTTGTTGATTAATGTTAAATTGCCAGGAAAGGTTTGTAAGCTCTTGTTTTGGGAGGGTGTGAGATGGAGCGTGGTTGGTCTTTGCCGAATTGCTGATAGGTGTGGATTCCAGCTGACGTAGCGGTCTTCTAAACATTTACTATGCGAGTGGGTGTTGTGTGTTTTTGTCGAATTTTTTTTATTGATACTTTTTATCGGGTTTTCCCTTTCGCTTCTATTCTTCTCCATGTGTTTATTTATTTATCTATTTTTTATCCTTTGGTATCTTAATCTATTCGTCTGCTTTACCTTTCTTTTATTAGGTCTGTCTCCATTACCCCATCTTCATTTGCTTGTCTTTGTCTCCATTTTTCTCTCGTCTTTATCGTGTCTCCTTTTTCAGATGCGGAGGGAAAACAGACGTACGATATAAACGAAGAGAAGAAGAGAAGGAGGAGAAGAAAGAGGCGAAAGAAAATAGAAAAATATATACCAGAAAAGAAAGAAAAAGAGAGAAAAAAGTGAAGGAAGAGGCAAAAAGCTCCCCCCCCCCAAAAAAAAAGAAAAAAGATAGAGAACGATAGGTGAAAAAACGAAGGAAAAACAATTGGACGAAAGAGAAATAGAGAAAGCAAGAAAGTGAAAGAGAAAACAGAGAAAAAGAAAACAAAGAAAGTGAGAAAGAAAAAGAAAAAAGAGAAAGTAAGAAAGAAAAGAAAGTAAAAAAGAAAGAAAAAGAAAAAAAGAAAGCAAGAAAGAAAAAAGGAAAAAAAGAGGGAAGATGGCAGCAGAGACAGAGATGAGCGTGGACTCCCTGGACACGAGTCTCGTTGACCTGACCATCGGCGAGGCGACCATGGAGAGGCTGACCCGCTCCGTCCTGAAGGCAGGTAGGAGGAGGAGGAAGGAGGGAGGGAAGGAAGGAGGGAGGGATGGGGGAGGAGGGAGGAATGGGTGGCAGGGAGGGATGGGTGGGAGGGAATAGGAGGGGTAGGGTGGGAGGGGAAAGGGATGGGGGGAGGCGGGAGGAGGAGGAGGAGGAGGGAGGGAGGGAGGGAGGAGGAGGAAGGAGGGAGGAGGGAGGGATGGGTTGGATGGGAAGGAGGAATGGGTGGGGGGAGGGAGGGTAGGAGGGAATGAGGGAGGGGTAGGGTGGGAGGGGAAAGGGATGGGGGAGGAGGGAGGAGGAGGAGAGGAAGGGAGGGGTGGGAGAGAGGAGGGAGGGATGGGGTAGGAGGGAGGGATGGGTGGGAGGGAGGGGTGTGGGGAGGGAACAGGATGAGGTGGAGGAGGAGAAGAGGGGAGGGGAGGAGGGGAGGGGGGGGTATGAGATCTAAGTGAGGGAGGAAGAGGTGGAGAGAGAGGGAGGTAGAAGGGTGTGAGGGATGTAGGAATGTGGGAAGGAGTAGATGGAGGAGAGGAAGCGAGAGGAAGAGGGATAGAGGGGTGGAGGAGAGGAGGAGGAGGGGTGGAGGTGAGGAATGGTGGAGGAGAGGAGGAGGGATGGAGGAAATAGGAAGAAAAAGGAGAGATGAGAAGAGCTGGTGGAGAGGAAGAGAAGGGGAGATGGAAATGCAGATGGAGGAGTGAGGAGGGAGTTGAAGGAGCAGAGAGGGAGAGGTGGGGAGAGAGTGAATGGGAGAAGGGAATGGTTGTTTAAATGGTTGGGAGGAGAGTGAGAGAGAGAAGGTTGAGGAGGAGAGGTTGAGGAAG
>NC_091583.1:26521456-26533146 GCF_042767895.1 Penaeus vannamei | reverse complement strand
CCCTCCCCCCCTTCCTTCTTCCTGTCCCCTCTCCCCCTTCCTTCTTCCTGTCCCCTCTCCCCCTTCCTTCTTCCTGTCCCTTCTCCCCCTTCCCCCACTCCTTTCTCCCTTCTCTCTGTCTCCCTTCCTTCTTCCTGTCCCCTCCCCCCCTCCCCCCTCCTCTCTCCCTCCCCCTCCCCCCTCCTCTCTCCCTCCCGAAGGCGTGGGCGAGTTCCATGCGCGACCTGAGCCACACCGTCGAGAAGATCCTGTCGTCCGGAGGCGGCCTGGCCAAGGAGCGCCGCCCGTCCGACCTCTCGTACATGGGCGTCTCCTCCGCCCTCGGGGAGATGCTGCTGCAGCACGGGGAGTTCCCTGCCACGCCCCTCTTCACGCCCACGCCGAGGTGAGGGCCTTCGGGAGGGTTGGTTTGGTGGCTGGGGCTTTATTCGGGTTCTCTTGGGACAGCTCTGGTGTGTAGTGACAGGAAAGGAATGAAGAAAGAAAGAAAGTGATAAGAAAAGAAGAGAGGGACTATACGGGACAGACACACACAGGCAGACACGCAGGAAAACATACAAGGCGGAAAACACACAGATAAACAGACGGAAAGATAGATAGATAAACGCAGATAGATAGACTGACATACAGGTGGATAGACTGGCGACCTGTCCTCACGCCTCCAACCCACCCCCCTAGATATCCCCGCTCATCCTTCCCCTTGCTCGCCTCCCACTCACGCTCCCCTCTCCTCTTCCCCCACTCACCACCCTTCCCCATCCGCCTCCCCCCGTTCACCATCCTCCCCCCACTCACCACCCTCCCCCTCTTCTTCCTCCTCCCACTCACTACCCTCCCCTTCCTCCACCCCCCACTCACCACCCTCCTCCCTCTCCCCCTCCCCCCCATCCTCTCACCCTCCTCCCACTCACCACCCTCCCCCCGCTCACCACCCTCCCCCTCCTCTCCTCCTGCAGGTACCGGAGCACGCCCCTGGACAGCGGCTGCCCCTCCTTCAGGGCATCGGACTCCAGACGGGGGCACAATGTTGCCTTCGCCTCCTCCATCGCCTCGTCGCTTGGGCAGAGTAAGGTAAGGGAGGGAAGGGAAGGGAAGGGAGGGAGGGATTGAGGGAGGGAGGTAGGGAAGGGAAGGGAGGAAGGGAGAAAGGGTGGTGGGGAGAGAGGTAGGGAGGGAGGTGGGGAGAGAGGAAGAGAGGGAGGGGGAGGGGGCGGGAGGTAGGGAGGAAGGAAGGAGGTGACTGTTAAACCAGCGACTTAATGATTACTTGCATATAATCAAAATTGTATTGATAAATCGTGTTCATTTGCATAGATGTACTATCAGTCAGTTTTTGTGCTAAAATTTGCAAACTGATTCAATTCTAATTCTGCTGAGGTTCACAAGCAATACTTATTTTCACTTGCACTGACAACTTACCCCCTCACCCCCCCTTCCACTTCTCCCCTCCCATCTTTCTCCTCCCTCTCCTCTCCTTCTCCTCTCCTCCTTTCCTTTTCCTCTCCTCCCATTCTTCTCTTCCACCTCCTCTTCTCTTCAACTCTCCTCTCTCCTTTACTCCCCTCCCTCCTTTACTCCCCTCCCTCCTTTACTCCCTCCCCACTCCTCTTCTCTCCTTCCCTTCTCCTCCCCTCCCTCTCCCGTTCTTTCACTCTCTCCCCCTTCCTTCTTCCTTCCTCCTCCTCCTCCTCCTCCTCCTCCTCCTCCTCCTCTTCCTCTTCCTCTTCCTCTTCCTCTTCCTCCTCCTCCCCCTCCTCCTCCTCCTCCCCCTCCTCCCCCCTTATCCCCCTTCCCTCCTCCTCCTCCTCCTCCTCCTCCCCCCCCCCTTCCCTCCCCTCTCCTACCCCTCCCCCCGTCCCCCCTCCTCCCCCTCTCCTCCCCTCCTCCTCCTCCTCTTCCTCTTACTCTTCCTCCTCCTACCTCCTCCGCCTCTTCCTCCTCCTCCCCTCCCCTCCCCTTCCCTCCTCCTCCTTCCCTCCCATCCCCTCCCCTTCCCTCCCCTTCCCTCCCCCCCCCTCTCTTTCCCCTTCCCTCCCCTTCCCTCCAGCAACACACCGCTGACCTGACCTTCGGCCTGAGGAACCCGCTGGAGCAGAGGTCAGCCCAGCTCTTCCGCTCCTTCATGATGACCACGCCCGAGAACCTCGTGCAGGGACCCACGCCCAAGTTCAATCTGACGGGGCTGCAGCAGGTGAGGCAGGGGGGAGAGGGGGAGGGGGTAGGGGAAGGGGGGGGAGGGGAGGGGGTGGTGGTTGGGGGGAGGGAGAGAGGAGGGAGAGGGGGTGAGGAGGAGGGAGGAGAGATAAGGGAAAGGGACCCACGCCCAAGTTCAATCTGACGGGGCTGCAGCAGGTGAGGCAGGGGGGAGAGTAGGGGGGGAGGGGGAGGAAGAGATAAGGGGAGGAGGGAATGGATAGAGGAGGAGGAGACAGAGAAGGGGAGAGGAGGAGAGAGGGAGAGAGGAGGAGAGGTAAGAGGTAAAAGGAAGGAGAGGGGGGGAGGATGTGGAAGGAGGAGGGTTGAGAGAGTAGGAGGAGGAGGAGGAAAAAGGAAGAGGATAGAGGAGAGAAAAATAAAAAACCAACCTGACGGGGCTGCAGCAGGTGAGGAAGGGGGGAGAGGGGAGGGGAGGTGGAGTAGGAAGGAAGTGGAAGGAGGAGGAGGAAAAGGAGGGACAGAAGAGGAGAAGAGAAGAGGGATCTTCCCTCTTCATACACGCAGCTTGTTCTTCCTAATTTGGAAACCAGTATTATTTTCCATTTTTAGTTCCCCCTCCATTTCCCCTTTCACTTGTCACTGACCAAAACTTAATTACTGTATTAAAGGGAGCATGGAAATATATATATTTTTTCTAATGCTTCATGAAAATATTTGTATTGAGATCCAGATTATGTATGAAATGATATAACCCCAATTAAATACTTTAGAGAAGGTAATCTGTATTGCTTCATAATTTCGACAGGAGTATATATATATTTTTTCTTTTTCTTTTCCTTTCTTTTTTTCTTTTTTTTTCTTTCTTTCTTTCTTTCTTATTCTATAATCATGTCATATTGAATTGTTCTCTGTTTGACTAATTTTTTGTTTGCCTATATTTATATCTCGTTCTTATCTCTTCCTCTCATTTTCCTTCCCCTCCCTCTCCCTTCTTCGTCTTTCCTTCCTTCCTTCCTTCCCTCCCCATCTGTTGCTCATTCCTTTTTCCTCCCCGCCTCTTCCTCCCTCTCTCCTTTCCTCCCCTTCTTCCTCCCTTTCACCTTTCCTCTCCACCTCTTACTACCTTATTCCTCCTTCCTCCTATTCCTTTTTTTCTTTCCTCTCCACTTCATCATCTTCGTCCTCTTCCTTCCTTCCATCTCTCCCCTCCCCTATCCTCCTTCCTTCCTCCCTCCCTCTTCCTTCCTTCCCCCTCCCTCTTCCTTCCTTCCCCCTCCCTCTTCCTTCCTTATGCCCCTCCCCTATCCTCCTTCCCCCTCCCCTATCCTCCTTCCCCTCTCCCCCTCTCCTATCTTCCTTCCCCCTCTCCTATCCTCCTTCCCCTCTCCTATCTTCCTTCCTTCCCCCTCCCCATCCTCCTTCCCCTCTCCCCCTTCCTTCCTTCTCCCCCTCCCTCTTCCTTCCTTCTCCCCCTCCCTCTTCCTACCCCCTCCCCCTCCCCCTCCCCTCCTTCTTCTCCCCCTCCCCCTTCCTTCCTTCTCCCCCTCCCCCTTCCTTCCTTCTCCCCCTCCTCCTTCCTTCCTTCCCCCTCCTCTATCTTTCTTCCTTCCTTCCTCCCTTCCCTCCCTCTCTCCCCTCTTCCTTCCCACAGTCCACCCTGACCTCGCTCCCCTCGGTGGTATCCTGGCGTGCTGGCGAGGGGGAGGGGCGTTGGTCCAGCTTCTCTCCGGTTGGCTCCTGGTCGCATGGCTCCGCCTCTAACTCCGCCTCCGCCTCTAGCTCCTCCCACTTCTACTCGCCGATCGCCAGTGAGGACTCGTACCCTCGGCCAGTGCACGACGAGCCGCCGCTCAAGGCCAGAAGGTGATCTGTTTCCCCTTGTTTTGTTTATGTTTTGCTGTTTGTTGGTTGGCTTAGGTCTTCTTTGTGTGATAATTGTGGTTATGGAGATTTGTTTGTTTGTTTACTGGTTTATTGGAAGTCCCTTTGTTGAGTTTTCTTATTTATTTATTTGTTTACTTGCTTGATATTTTGTTTAGTCTTGTTTCAATAATTGTGGTGATAAGAAATGAGAACCAATGACATGTATAATAATAATTAGGCCTATATATGCAAATACATTTGTGTTAGTGTGTGTGTGTGTGCGTGTACGCGCGTATGTGTGTATGTGCGTGTGTGTTTTATAAATGCAATAAAATCTTAAACTTGCTTTTCCTTACAGATCCGAACCACGCCCAAATCCTTACAATGACTCACGGCCGCCCATCCCTGCCGCCCACTCGAACCTTTCGAACGTCCACCCCGCCCAACCCACCGCCCACTTCCCGCCCACCGCCCACCCGACTGCACATGCCGCCCACCAGATGCCTTACGCGCCTAAAGTGTGTGGATTTAGATAGCTTTTTGACTGTGTGGAAAGACGAATGAATGAAGTTTATATAATTAGAGAGCAAAATATCTGAATATCAGATATTGATATTGATGATTTTGGATAATTTTGAATTAGCATATGTTATGCTTTCTTTCTCTCCTTCTCCCCTCCCTTCCCCTCCTCTTTATTGCTCTCCCTCTTCCTCCCCTCCATCCTTCTCTTCCTTCTCTCCTCCTTCCTCCCTCTCCCTCTCCCTCCTCTTCCTTCTCTCCTTCTTCCTCTTTCTCCCCTTCCACTTCTTCCCTCTTACATCCCTCCCCTTCCACCCCTTCCATCCTTCCCTCCCTCCCTCTTCCCTCCTTACATCCCTCCCCTTCCACTTCTTTCCCTCTCTCCCCTTCCACCTCCTTCCCTCCTTCCTTCCCTTCCCTTCCCTCCACCCGTCCCTCTCTCTTTATCCACCTCTCTCGCATATATCAAATATCATAATCTCCCCCCTCCCTCCCTCTCCTCCTCCCTCTCTCTCTCTCCTCCTCCCTCTCTCTCTCTCCTCTTCCCTCTCTCTCTCTCTCCTCCTCCCCCTCCCTCCCTCTCCTCCTCCCCCTCCCTCCCTCTCTCTCTCCCCCTCCCTCCCTCCCTCTCTCCCCCCTTCCCTCCTTCCCTCTCTCTCCCCCTCCCTCCCTCCCTCTCTCTCCCCCTCCCTCCCTCCCTCTCCCCCCCTCCCTCCCTCCCTCTCTCTCTCCTCCTCCCTCCCTCTCTCTCCTCCTTCCTCCCTCTCTCTCCCCCTCCCTCCCTCTATCCTCCTTCCTCCCTCCCTCTATCCTCCTTCCTCCCTCTCTCTCCTCCTCCCTCCCTCTCTCTCCCCCTCCCTCCCTCTCTCTCCCCCTCCCTCTCTCTCTCTCTCTCCTCGTTCCTTCCTCTCTCTCCCCCTCCCTCCCTCCCTCCCTCCCTCCCTCCCTCCCTCCCTCCCTCCCTCCCTCCCTCTCTCTCCCCCTCCCTCCCTCCCTCTCTCTCTCCCTCCTTCCCTCCCTCTCTCTCCCCCTCCCTCCCTCCCTCCCTCTCGCCCTCCCCCTCCCTCTCCCTCTCCCCCTCCCTCCCTCTACCTCCTCCTCTACCCCTCCCTCTCTCTCCCCCTCCCTCCCTCTCTCTCTCTCCCCCTCCCTCCCTCCCTCTCTCTCCCTCTCCCTCCCCCTCTCTCTCTCCCTCCCTCTCTCTCTCTCCCCCTCCCTCCCTCTCTCTCCCCCTCCCTCCCTCTCCCTCCCTCCCTCCCTCTCTCTCCCCTCCTCCTTCCCCCCCCCCCCCTCTCCCCCTCCCTCCCTCTCTCTTCCCCTCCCTCTCTCCCTTCCCCCTCCCTCTCTCCCTCTCTTCCTCCCCCTCCCTCCCTCCCTCTCTCTCCCTCTCCCTCTATCCTCCTTCCTCCCTCTCTCCCCTCCCTCTTCTCCTCCTCCCTCTCCCTCTCTCTCCCCCTCCCTCCCTCCCTCTCCTCCTCCTTCCTCCCTCCCTCTCCCTCTCCCTCCTCCCCACCCAACAGGAGAGCACGGGCGTGGGCGTGGGAGGTCTGTCCCCCCGGAAGGCTCTGATTCAGGACGTGGTGCTGAAGGAGTCGACTCGCGCCTTCCGGTCCCACCCGCTCTTCCCGCTCCTGAAGGACCTCTCCGTCGCCGACTACTACTTCGATAAGGCTGCCTTTAATATCGGTGATTTTTATTATTTTTATTTATTTATTTATTTATTTATTTATTTATTTATTTATTTATTTATCTTATTTATCTTTTTTTTTTCTCTCTCTCTCTCTCAATCCGTCAAAGGTTTTGACTGGTGATAGTGCTTGTTTGTTTTCGTGTTTAGGTTGGATGTCATCTGTTTGTTTTATTTATTATTATTTTTATTTATTTATTTTTGTCTAAATTTTTTTCTTGTGCTTTGTATGTTTTCTTCCATGTTTTTAGTTGATTGTTGTTCCTTTCGTTTTTTAAACATTACGTTCAAATAAGTTTTTTTCTTCGTATCTGTAGACCTAATGTGTGAATATAAATAATACAACTCCCCTTTAAATAGATTGCATGGGTCATTCAAAGCTCATTAACCTCGTAATTAACCACGTCGACTAATTACATCGACTAATTACCACGTATATCTAACATCTATTTAACATTTCCCAGGCCCATTACTCTCCTACTTACCCACGTCGACTGAGGACCTCGTCTCGCTGTACCTCAGGAGGAACCCGGACGTGGCGCAATCTTACCACTGCCACCAGACGTCTTCTCACAGTCCTGCCGTCGACGCCGTGCTCCTGGATGCCATTGCGTATGCCCATTCTTGTCTGCTAGGTGGGTGGGCGTGGTTTGGAATGAATGAGATGTTGTTTTTTCTAATTATTGGGGAAGGGGAGGGATTTTGTATATTTTCTGGGATGTTTATTTCGGTGGCCCTCTGGCGGTGATGGGATGAAGCTTCCGAGCATGATTGGTTGATTTGACTGCCCTCTAGCGGCACTGAGACGAATTTGTGAAGTTGATTTTCTTAGGATTATCTTTCCGAAATAAAAGGAAAAGGGAAACACTTCAACTTTCCTTGGACATCTCTCTTTATTTGTCTCATACCCTTACGGCCGGTTTGTTAAAATTGTGCCTGGCCCGACCCAATGAATTTTCATAAATACAAACGCAGAAATAAAGGCCTATCTGTGTATATATCTGATAATTGTACATTTAACTATCTATTTACCCGATAAATATGCATTTGTTTCTTTATTTCTGCATGTCAAGCATACGAATATTCTTTGGATCGGGCCAGGGACAATTCTGACAAACCGGCCGAATATCTCTTGATACATAACAGACGCACAAATACCGCATACCAAAAGCAATCCCAATTATATGTTGATGACAGCAAGCCCACCTAAATTGGACGCACACACCAAATACCAATACCAAATTCGCTCCCCCTGAAAAAAGAAGAAAGAAAATATTGCAAATCCCACCCTTACCTCATACTACATACCACATACTGCATACCACATATTACATACCACATACTACATACCACATACTGCATACCACATACTGCATACCACATATTACATACCACATACTACATACCACATATTACACACTACATACTACACACACCATACTACACACTACATACCACATACTGCATACCACATACTAAACACCACAGACCACATACTACATACCACCTTTACACATATTACATACTACAAACCACATACTACATACCACATATTACATACTACATATCAAACTACATACCAACTACTCCCCCAAGAACTCAAAAAAAAAATTGATCCCGCCAGAGAAAGTCTCGACGCAGGCGGCCAAGCTAGCGGCGACCGTGGAGGCCGAGGCAGCGGACACCGAGGCAGCGGTGGAGGAGATGTGCCAGCGGTACATGGAGGTGATTCGCTCGTCGACGCCGCTGCACCTGCTCCAGCCGCCCGCCGATGAGCCTCCGACCTCAGCAGGTGCGCGAGGGGAGGGTGCCAGAGGAATGAGGGCGGGTGGGGCGTGGTCCTGCGAGGTGCGGAGGATGGATGGGTGCGGGGGGCGTGGTCCTGCGAGGTGCGAAGGGTGTGTGGGTGCGGGGGGCGTGGTCCTGCGAGGCGCGGAGGAGGGCTGGGTGCGGGGGGCGTGGTCCTGCGAGGTGCGAAGGATGTGTGGGTGCGGGGGGCGTGGTCCTGCGAGGTGCGGAGGATGTGTGAGTGCGGGGGGCGTGGTCCTGTGAGGTGCGGAAGGTGTGTCGCTATCAAGAGAGGGTGAGAGTGGGCTGGATAAGTAGCCAGAAGAATGAATGCAGGAAGATGTATCGGGCTGTTTAATGAGTATAAAGGTCGAGGGAATGAATATAGTGATGTGTTTGTTAGTTGAGAGGACTGAGAGTGGGCTGGGGAAGTAAGTCAGAGGAATGAGTATGGGCAGGTGTGTGGGGGGAATGTATTTGAGTGCAATTATTGTGGGTAATGAGTGTGTGGACTATAGATGTGCTTGGTGGGTGTTAGTATCGAGAGAAAAGAGTGTGGAGAGGGGAAGGAGCCACAGGAATGAGTGCGGGTGGAATGAGGGCGTCGTTATCAATGAGGGAATGAGAGCAGAGGCATAGTTGTGCTTAAGGAGAGAAATGGGTGTGGCCAGAGATATTGTGATGTTTGGTGAGTATAATGCATGAGTGGGGGTAGGTGTATAGATGTGTTAGGTGGGTGTGATTATCTAGAGCAGGGGTGGCCAACCAGACGATCGTGATTGACTGGTCGATCGACAAGACTGTTTTAAGTCGATCACACTACTGTACCTGTTCAAGAATTCGTCCTTCGAGAGTTGTCATGCAAATAGCATATCCAATTACTCATATCCAAGTACTCATATCCAAGTACTCATATCCAAGTACTCATATCCAAGTATTCATATCCAAGTACTCATGATACTTGGATTACTACATTTCTCTTTTTTCTGGGAATAAGTTATATTTATATGTATAATGATGGACATGTCTGAACAAAATACAATTCTTTATAGACTACATTTATGGAATAGATTTGAATCTTAGGCTTGTATCGCATTAGGGTAACTGTAGAAAAAGTAGATCATATTTCACAAATAGTTGGCCTCCCCTGATCTCGAGTAATGAGTGTGAAGGTTGTAGAATGAGTGACGTTCTCTGGGATTTTTTTAATACTGATTTTGAGCCTTTAGCCAGTCTCCTTTTTGCACGCTATTTAGATGATTTTGATTGTATATATAACTGTAACAGGACTTTTATTCTTATTGAATATGTATATTTCTCTCCTTTCCTATCCACCTTGCCCCTTCCCCACATCCCCCTCTTTAACTCCCCTTCTTTTTCCCCCTCCTATTCCCACCCCCTTCCTGATCCCCCTCTCCCCACTCCCCCATCCCTCTTCTCCCTCTCTCCCACTCCTTCTACCCTTCCCCCTCTCTCCGACTCCTCCTTCCCCCTCTCTCCCCCCTCTCTCCCACTCTCCTACTCCCTATATCCCTCTTCCCCCCTTCCCTCCCTCCCCCCAATCTCCCATCCCTCTTCCCCCTTCCCTCCCTCCCCTCCCCCTACCTACCCCCCCATACCTACCCCCCTACCTACCCCCCCTACCTACCCCCCCTACCTACCCCCCCCTACCTACCCCCCCCTACCTACCCCCGCAGACCCACCTGGCTTGGAAGGCGACCACCTGTCCGACCCGATTCTTCAGCTGGAGCAACTGCTGGCGCCCTTCTCGCCCATCCCGCCCACGTTCTTCTCCGCCCACGACACGAGCGGGAACGGCCTGATGAACGCCTCCCTCAGCGCGTCCGATTCCCGAAGGAGGACGCATCAGCACCCTCGGGAGGTTGGCGCCCTGGTTATTTTTTATATTTTTTTATTTTTTATTATTATTTTTTTATTTGTTTATTTGTTTAGTTTTCGTTTATTTTTTTCGTTTTTATTGTTATTATTATTTTAGTTTTCGTTTTTTTTTTCTTAGTTTTCGATAATTTTTTTGTTCGATGAATTTTTTTGTTTTTTTGTTTTTAGTTTTCGCCTTTTTTTTTTTTTTTTAGCTTCGCTTTTTTTTATTTATCTTTTTTAGTTTTCCTTTATTTGTTTATTTAGTTAGTTTTAGTTCATTTATTTACGTTAATTAATTTATCTATTTATTGTTAATTTGGTTATTTCGTTATCTGTTTATTGGCTTGTTTGTTTGTTTATTTTTGATTTATTTTGTTTTACTTGTATTTTTTGTTTATTTGTATACGTATTAATTATTTGTTTGGATATTTGCTTATTTATTTTCTTAAAATCTATTTTATGGCACTTTTTCTCACATTTTTTAGAATTTAATTGGCGTCTTTTTTAAATCTTGTATTGAAATATGGCGTTTTCTCGTCTCGGAAATGGTATATAAAACAAAAATGATAATTGAAAAAAGTATATATGGCATAAAATCATGTTCTAAAAAATAGCGAATTTCTTTATTTCTGAAATCGTAAATAAAACAAATATATAGATTGATTGATTGATAGATATAATAAGTGACATAAACTAATATTACTTCCTCTTTCTCCTTCCCCTTCCTTTTTTCTTCCTCCCTCCTTTCTTTCCCTTTCTGCTTCTTTTCCTTTTTCATTTCCTTTCCCACTCACGTCCCTCTTTTCTTCTCTTCCTTTTTCACCTCTCCCTCTCCTCCCTTCTTAACTCCCCTTCCCCTCTCCCTTTCTTCCCCTTCCCTCTCCTCCCTCCACTCCTTCTCTTCCCCTTCCTTCTTCTCCCTCCTCTCCCTTCCCTCCCTCCCCACCCCTCCCATCCCTCCACTCCCCCACCACCCCTCCCATCCCTCCACTCCCCCACCACCCCTCCCATCCCTCCACTCCCCCACCACCCCTCCACTCCCCCACCACCCCTCCCATCCCTCCACTCCCCCACCACCCCTCCCATCCCTCCACTCCCCCACCACCCCTCCCATCCCTCCACTCCCCCACCACCCCTCCCATCCCTCCACTCCCCCACCACCCCTCCCATCCCTCCACTCCCCCACCACCCCTCCCATCCCTCCACTCCCCCACCACCCCTCCCATCCCTCCACTCCCCCACCACCCCTCCCATCCCTCCACTCCCCCACCACCCCTCCCATCCCTCCACTCCCCCACCACCCCTCCCATCCCTCCACTCCCCCACCACCCCTCCCATCCCTCCACTCCCCCACCACCCCTCCCATCCCTCCACTCCCCCACCACCCCTCCCATCCCTCCACTCCCCCACCACCCCTCCCATCCCTCCACTCCCCCACCACCCCTCCCATCCCTCCACTCCCCCACCACCCCTCCCATCCCTCCACTCCCCCACCACCCCTCCCATCCCTCCACTCCCCCACCACCCCTCCCATCCCTCCACTCCCCCACCACCCCTCCCATCCCTCCACTCCCCCACCACCCCTCCCATCCCTCCACTCCCCCACCACCCCTCCCATCCCTCCACTCCCTCACCACCCCTCCCATCCCTCCACTCCCTCACCACCCCTCCTCTTCACCCCACTCCTCTCCTCTCCTCCTCCCGTCCCTCCCTTCCCTCTCCCTCCTTCCCTCCCTTCCCTCCCTCCCTTCCCCCTCCCTCCCTCCCTCCCTTCCCCCCTCCCCCCCTCCCTCCC
>NC_091583.1:26463600-26465393 GCF_042767895.1 Penaeus vannamei | reverse complement strand
GAGGAGGGGAGGAGGATAAAAAGGGGAATGAAAGGGGAGAGGAGAGGAGACGAGGGGAAGAAAGAGGAAATATAAAGAAAGGAATGAAGAAGATGAGCGTAGAAGAGATGAAGAAGAATTGAGAGATGACAAAGATAGTAGCAAAGAGCCGTAAGGCGAGAAGCAAAAGAAAGAAAACAGAGAGAAACACGAAGAAAGAGAGGAAGAAGAGGGGAGAGGGAGGGAGGGGAAGGAGGGAGGAATAACGTATCGACATCCTGTGATTCATTCCAACATCAATTATGTTCGTTCACGTGTCAGACAGCCTCGAGTTTCTGTGGAATATTTCATGAACATTCTCGTATCTTCATCACCTTGTACTCGCTTGGATGGGGCGAGGAGAGGGAGAGGAGGGAGAGGGAGAGGAGGGAGAGGGAAAAGGAGGGAGAGGGGGAGAGGGAGAGAAGGAGGGAGAGGGAGAGGGAAAAGGAGAGAGAGGGGGAGAAGGAGGGAGAGGGAGATGGAGAAGGAGGGAGAGGGAGAGGAGGGAGAGGGAGAAGAGGGAGAGAGGGAGAGGGAGAGGAGGAGAGGGAGAGAGGGAGGAGGGAGAGGAGGGGAGGGAAAGGGAGAGAGAGAGGGGGGAGAAGGAGGGAGAGGGAGAGTGAGGGAGAGGGAGAGGAGGGAGAGGGAGAGGAGGGAGAGGGAAAAGGAGGGAGAGGGGGAGAGAGAGGAGGGAGAGGGAGAGAAGGAGGGAGAGGGAGAGGGAAAAGGAGAGAGAGGGAGGAGAGGGAGAGGGGAAAGGAGAGAGAGAGGGGGAGAGAGAAAGGAGAGAGAGGGGGGGAGAGGGAGGTGGAGGGAGAGGAGGAGGAGGAAGAAGGAGGGAGGGGGAGAGAGAGAGAGAGAGAGAGAGAGAGAGAGAGAGAGAGAGAGAGAGAGAGAGAGAGAGAGAGAGAGAGAGAGAGAGAGAGAGAGAGAGAGAGAGAGAGAGAGAGAGAGAGAGAGAGAGAGGGGGAGAGGAGGGAGAGGGAGAGGAGGGAGAGGGAGAGAAGAGGGAGAGGAGAGGGAGAGAGAAAGAGAAAGGGGGAGAGGAGGGGAGAGGGAGATGGAGATGGGAGAGAGGGAGGAGAAGGGAGGGAGGAAGAGGAAGAAGAGGGAATGAGAGAATCAGGGAAGTAGAGACAGAGAGAGAGGGGGAGAGGGAGAGAGAAAAGGAGACAGAGAGGAGGAAAAGAATATAGGAGGAAGGAGGAAAGGAGGAAATAAAATAAAAGGAGGAAGAGGGAAAAGGGGAAAGGAAAAATAGATGAAGAGAGAAAAGACAAGGGAAATGTATATAAAGAGGCAAAAGGAAAAAAAAAAAAAATCTAGTGAGACAAAAAAAAAAAAAAAAAAAAAAATCCTCACACATCCCTCTCCCTCTCCCCCCCCCCAACACACACCTTCCCCCATAAACCAAACACAAAAACAAACACCCAAACACACCCATTCATACAGACATCCACACAAGGGGGAAGAATCCCTCCGTTTCAGCATTACTATTCTTCAAGGAAACCCGAGCATTCTCATCTAAATATTTTTTGCCGAGATACATAGAAGTCGCAAATCTTTTTCCGAATTTACATCTTGAAGTCAGCGTAAAGAATGGGGGGGGGGGGTTGCTCTCTCGTGCTTCTGTTTATCATTCTTTTTAATCATTTCTCTTTTTTCCTCTTATGGGCTCTCTTTTTCGTAATTTTTTTTATTTTTTTTTCTCTTTCTCTAGAGAGTGAGAGTGAGAAAGAGAACGAGGTAGATAGATAGATAGATAGATAGAT
>NC_091583.1:26451100-26461100 GCF_042767895.1 Penaeus vannamei | reverse complement strand
AAGAAAAAAAAGAGAACCAAAAACCCAAAGAGAACCACAAACCGAACCCTCCCACGCGCGCGAAATTTGAAACCACCAAATGTTGGCGAAACCCCGAAATGAAACCCGCGCCCGCCCAGAATCCCGGCGATCACTACCATCTCCAACGACTAGCGTGGGCTGGGTGGGCGGGTGGGCGTCCCGGGGTTTGTGCCGCATACCCGCTAAAAGCTCCGCCCACCCACGCGTCAGCCCGCCCACCTCTTCGTCCCCGCCCACCCTGTCTCATCGACTATACCGGGGAAACATCGACAGCCCTTCCTCGCTGTCTCTCGGCATACGGCGCGGTGTCCTGCGATGAGTTGTGGGGAGTGATGATGCTTCCATGCTGATGTTTCTCTTATGATGCTGAGCTGATGATGCTGAGTTATAAGGAATGCTGATGCTTCTCTGATGATGCTGATCTGATGATGCCTTCATGCTGAGTGCGGAGATATGGGGAATGCTGAAGCTTCTCTGCTGATGCCTTTATGCTGATGCCTTCATGCTGAGTGCGGAGATATGGGGACTGATGATGTTTCTCTTGTGATGCTGATCTGATGATGCTGAGTTATAAGGAATGCTGATGCTTCTCTGCTGATGTTTCTCTGATGATGCTTTTCTGATGATGCTACCATGCTGATGCCTTCATGTTAAGTACAGTTATGGGGACTGATGATGCTTCTCTGATGATGCTTCTCTGCTGATGCCTTCATACTGATACGTTCATGCTGAGTGCGTAGTTATGGGGAATGCTGATGCTTCTCTGCTGATGTTTCCGTGCTGATGCTACCATGCTGATGCCTTCATGCTGAGTGAGGAGATATGGGGAATGTTGATGCTTCTATGCTGATACTTCTATGCTGATGCTTCTCTGCTGATGCCTTCATGCTGATACGTTCATGCTGATGCTTCTCTGCTGATGCTTCTCTGATGATGTTTCTCTTATGATGCTGATCTGATGATGCTGAGTTATAAGGAATGCTGATGCTTCTCTGATGATGCTTCTCTGATGATGCCTTCATGCTGAGTGCGGAGTTATAGGGACTGGTGATGCTTCCACACTGGTGCTTCCATGCTGATGCTTCTATGCTGGTGATTCTCTCATGATACCTTCATGCTGATGCTTCCAGGCTGATGTTTCTCTGCTGATGCTTCCAGCCTGATGCTCCCATGCTGATGCCTTCATGCTGATACGTTCATGCTGAGTACAGAGTTATGGGGACTGATGATGCTTCCATGCTGATGTTTCTCTTATGATGCTGAGTTATAAGGAATGCTGATGCTTCTCTGCTGATGCTTCCATGCTGAGGTCGGAGTTATGGGGACTGATGATGCTTCTCTGATGTTGCTACCATGCTGATGCCTTCATGCTGAGTGCGGAGATATGGGGAATGCTGATGCTTCTCTGCTGATGCTTCCATGATGATCCGTTCATGCTGGTGCTTCCAAGCTGATGCTCCTCTGCTGATGCCTTCATGCTGAGTGCTGAGTCATGGGGACTGATGATGCTCCCATGCAGATACGTTCATGCTGAGTGCAGAGTTAGATGGGTGTTGAAGCATCTCCGCTGGTGTGTCTATGCTGAATGCTGAGTCATGGGAATTGCTAGCGCTTCTCTGTTGATGCCTCCATGCTGAGTGCTAATCAAGATGTCTATTGGTGCTTATGATGCGTCTATGCTGACTGCTGATGCCTCTGTGTTAATGTGTCTTTCCTTAATGCTGAATTGCAGGTCTGCCGGTGCTTCTGTGTTGAGTCCATGCTGAGTGCTGAGTTATATGTCTGATAAGGCTTTTCTGCTGATGCAATCATGCTGACTACGGAGATAAAAGTCTGCTGACGTTTCTCTGCTTGATTCCTCCTCGCTGCCTGCCGTGTCAGCTGATGTGTCTCTATTTATTTGCCTTTTCCTCTGCTTGTACGTTCTTGCTAAATTATGGAGTATTGCTGATGCCTCTCTGCTGATCTCTGCTAACACTCCCCTGCTGACTTTTCCGTATTTATTGGTATTCTTGCTCACTTTTCATCTCTTGGTGGTTGGTACTCCTCTGCTGACTTTCCTCTGCTGATCCACTCCATCGGGTCTTGTCGTTTACCAGCTGATGTTCACCCGTTGTTGTTTCGTTATTGTTCTGCTGCTGATGTTCTGCTGACGCTTCTTCGTTCTCCTTGTTCTGCTGATGTTCCCCTGACATCTCTTTGTTGTTGTTGTTCTTCTGATGTTCTGTTGACGTCTGTTTTTCTTCTGCTGATGTTCTGCTTTGTTCTCCTTCTTCTACTGATATTCTCCTGATGTCTATTTGTTGTTCTTCTTCTTTTGATGTTCTCCTGACGTCTCTATTTTCCTTCTTCTTCTTTTGATGTTCTGCTGACGTCTATCTGTTCTTCTTCATCTGCTGATATTCTCCTGACGTCTCTTTGTCCTTTTTCTGCTGATGTTCTGCTGTGGCTTCTGCTTAGTGACTTTCCTCTATTTTTGTTCTTCTGTTTACCGCCTTCCTTGTTCTCCTTGTTCTCTTCTGCTGACGTCATTTTCATCTGGCGTCCCCCTTGTAACATTTCTCCAACAACACCTCCTCCGCAAGCACTCTTCTCTTTACCCTTCCTCACGTTCCCCAACGGACTTTCTCCAACACACCTACACCTTCCTGGAATAAAGAGAAAAGAAAAATCAATTCACTACTCAAAACAACAATAAGAAGAAAAGAGAGAGAGAGAAAAAAAAAGATAAAAAACGGAACAAAAACTGAAACGTCTTAGGAATCGGAAAAAAAGGCGAAATAAGAAACTTTTAGAAATCTAAATATCTTTTAAAGAACATCTTTTAAGAGCTCGTCACTACTCAAGACAATAACAACAAGAAAAAAGAGAGAGGAAAAAATATAAAAAACGGAAAAAAAACTGAAACGTCTTTGGAAAAAAGGCGAAATAAGAAACTTTTAGAAATTTAAATATTTTTTAAAGAACATCTTTCAAAAGCCCAGTTGACGTTCCCCAGATCCCAATCTTCCTCTCCCCTTCCCCCTACCCTCTTCCCCAACACTCTGCCAAGGCGTCGCTGTTGAAGGCCCGGGAGATGTCCCCCTTCTTCAGGTGTTCCTCCTCAATCGGATGTTCCCCTCCCTCAGGTCTTCTCCTCCTCTCTCCCCATCCTCCACATCCTCCTTCTCCTTCTCCTCCCTCTCCCCAATCCTTCCTCCATCAGGTGTTCTTCCTTTCTCAGGCGTTCCCCTCCATTAAGTGTTCCTCTCCCTCAGGTGTTCCTCCTCCTACAGGTGTTCCCCTCTTGCAGATTTTTCTTTCCCTCAGGTGTTCCTCCTCCCTCAGATATTCCCCCTCCCCCTCCTGCAGATATTCCCCCTCCCCCTCCTACATGATATTCCCCATCCCCACCTCCTACAGATATTCCCCTCCCCCAGGTACTCCTCTTCCTCCTCATGCAGATGCCCCTCCACCCCCCCCCAGGTACTCCCTCCTCATGCAGATCAGCTCCCCCCCCCCCCACCTCCCGCCCTACCTCAGCCATTCCCTCCCGCAGGAACCAGTGTCTCTCCCTCGCGCCCTTGGGACCTCTCCACAATGAGACCTTCCTGGGCATGAGATTGCAACCCCGTCTCCTCGGACCGCGGGGTACAAAGGGCGCGACGAGAGCCTGGCGGTTACAAAGGGCGCCGGGAGCAGCCCCTCGCCCCCCCCCCCCTTTTTCGGCCGGTGCCTCGGAGGGCGAGGTGGGACTTGGCACTGGCACTTAGGGTGATGAAGGTACTCGGTGCTCGTGCTGGTGTTCGGAAGGATGCTGGTACTGGGGCTGGTATTGGGGTTCGGGTTGATGTTGGTATTGGACCTGGGGCTGGTAGTGATTCTGGGGCTGGTATTAGGGCTGGTATTGGGGTTCGGGCTGATGCGGGTATTGGGGCTGGTATTGGTACTGAAGCTGGTATTGGGGCTGGTATTGGTATTACTGAAACTGACTTTGGCACTAGGGTCAACAGTTACAGAAAAGACACAGATAACTAGCAGTAATACCAACACTAGCACTCGCAGTGGTATCATCTCTTGTACTCACATTAGTACTAACTCTCCCACTGAGCTCTGGTACCAACTCTTGTTCTGACACTGGTACCAAATTTTGTACTCACATTAGTACCACCTCTTGTACCCACGTTAGTACCAACCCTCTTACTAAGCACTGGTACCAACTCACACACACATAGACACACACACACACACACACACACACACACATACACACACACACACACACACACACACACACACACACACACACACACACACACACACACACACACACATATATATATATATATATATATATATATATATATATATATATATATATATATTTACATATATATACACACACACACACACACACACACACACGCACACACACTAACACACTAACACACCAACAACACTGAAATCCAGCAGCACTTACCCTGATACCGGCATCGACACTGGTACTTCCATTAGTACTAACACCCGCTCGAGTTGGAGGGAAGTACACTGGTAGCTTCGTCGCGTAGGTTCGTATTTCGCTCAAGTGTTTGGACGTCTGAAAGCTTCGTGTAGGAGGGGGTGGGGGAGGGAGGGAGGGGTGGGGAGAGGGGAGGGGAAGGGGGAAGAGAGGTGGAATGGAAGGTGAAAGAGGAGAGGGGGAGGGGGCAAGAGGGGGGTGGACGTGGAAGGTGAAAGGAGATTGGGGGAAGGGGGAATGTGGGAGAGGGGGGGAAAAGAGAGGTAAAAAAGAGCGAGAGAGCGAAGGAGGTAGAGGAGAGAGAGAGAGAGAGCCGAGAGAGCAGAGAGAGAGAGAGAGAGAGAGAGAGAGAGAGAGAGAGAGAGAGAGAGAGAGAGAGAGAGAGAGAGAGAGAGAGAGAGAGAGAGAGAAGAGAGAGAGAAAGAAAGAAAGAAAGAAAGAGAGAGAAAGACCCAAAAGGAAGAGAAACAAACCACCCAAAAAACAAACCAACAAAACGAAAAACAAAAAAAAAAACGAAAGAAAAAAAGAAGAGAAATAACCTAAAGAAGAAGACGAAAAGAGAAGGAAGAGGAAGGTTAACCGCCAAGGTGTTTTACAAGGCTTTAAAAACTTCGCTTCTCCTATTTGTTTCTTCGCTGGCTGTGGCTTCGGCTTCGGAGGAAGAGCGAGCTGGGTTATCACTTTTCTCGCGTCAGAGTGTTACGTCATCGATTGCCGAGATAAGAACTCTTTCTGCTTTTTTTTTCTTCTTCTTTTATCAGATTCCCTGTCCGCTTCAGTCCTTCTATTTTGGGTTCTTGAAGAAGGTTTATGATTTTATTGATTTTGTTTTGTTTCCTGGTGTCTGTCTTCCCCCTTTTTATTGCTTTTCGTTTCGGTAATTTTATTATTATTTTTTGTAGTGTTCCTATTCTTCTTCTTTTAATTCTTGATCTCCATTCTCTTCTTCTTTTGCTCTCTTTCTCCTCTTCTTTCTCTCCTTATTCTGCGCCCCTTCCGCTCCTCTCTTTCCTCCTCCTCCTCCTCCTCCTCCTCCTCCTTTTCCTATTCCTATCTTATTACCATTCCTCTGCTTGCTCTTACCCAATCTGCCTCTCCCATCTTCATCTCATCTCTCTCCACGCACCTTATTTACATTTCCTCTCTCGTTCGTACCCTCCATCATGACCCGGTTTCGCCCCCCCCCCTCCTCTCTCTCTCTCTCTCTTTCTTCTTCTCTCTTACCCCTTCTTCTTCCTCCTCCTCTCTCTCTCCTCCTTCCTCTCTCTTTCCTCTTCTTCTTCCTCCCTCTCTCTCTCTCTCTCTTTTCTTCCTCCATCCTCTCTCTCTTCCTTTCTTCTCCTCTCTCTTCCCCTTCTTCTTCCTCCTCTCCTCTCTCTCTCTCTCTTTCTTTCTTCTCCTTCCTTTCCTCTTCCTCTTCTTCTTCCCTCCTCCTCTCTCTCTCTCTCTTTCTCTCTTCTCTTCCTACTTCCTCTCTCTTCCCCCTCTCCTTCCTCCTCTCTCTCTCTCTCTCTCTTTCTTCTTCTCTCTTCCCCCTTCTTCTTCCTCCCTCCTCTCTCTCTCTCTCTTTCTTCTTCTCCCTTCCATCTTCTTCTTCCTCCCTCCTCTCTCTCTCTCTCTTTCTTCTTCTCTCTTCCCCCTTCTTCCTCCTCCCTCCTCTCTCTCTCTCTCTCCTCCTTCCTCTCTCTTCCCCCTTCTTCTTCCTCCTCTCTCCTCTCTCTCCTCCTTCCTCTCTCTTCTCCCTTCTTCTTCCTCCCTCCTCTCTCTCTTTCTCCCTTCCTTCTCCCCCTCCCTCCTCTCTCTCTTCTCTCTTTCCCTTTCTTCTCCCCCCTCCCTCCCTCTCTTCCCTCTCCTCATCTCTCTCCCACCTTCTCCCCTCCCTCATCTCTCCCTTTCTTTCCTCACCTTCCTCCTCTCTCCTCCCCTCTCTCTCTCTCCCTCCTTCTCCCCCCCTTCATCTCTCTCTCTCCCTCCTTCTCCCCCCTCCTCATCTCATCTCTCCTTCTTCTTCTCCTCCCTTCCTCCTCTCTCCCTCCATTCTCTCTCTTCTCTCCCCCTCCTACTCCCTCATTTCTCTCTCTCTCTCCCTTTCTTATCCTCCTTTCTCCCCCTCCTCCTCTCTCTCTCCTTTCCTCCCCCTCCCTCCTCTCTCCCCCCTCCCCCTTTCTCTCTCTTATGACCTGGCCTCCCGAGCTACAGCCATGACCTAGTTTCTCGGCCATAAATCCCATCCCTTCCGTGCACTAAGCATCCTAGCGGTGTTCGGGATATTATCTCGGGTCGGATGCTGTAGCGCCCGTGTTCCAGATCTCGTGGCGTCCGTCGAGTCCTCTGTTATCTCCCTTATCTCGCGTGGAGGATGTCGAGTTATAAGTAACATTCTCTCTCTCTCTCTCTCTCTCTCTCTCTTTCTTTCTCTCTCTATCTATCTCTTTCTCTCTCTCTCTCTCTCTCTCTCTTAGCCTTGTAGCATCGTGGGTTTGATCAGCATCTCTCTTATCTATTATCATCTCCCGGTTCTTGTTATCTTTCGTATCTCCGAAGCTGTCATATTCTAAATAGCATCTCAATATCTCAAGTCTAACTGACATCTCTCTTATCTCTAATCGTCTCCCAGATCTCGCAGCGTCTCAGGATAAACCGTATCATGTATATCTCTCATTATCACATAAATATCTAACAGCATATCAGACGAACAGCATCGCACAGATCGTACAGCATCGATGTCATCATAAGCAGATCTCGACTCTCACAGCATCCCCCATTCTCTCTTTCCCGTATCTCAGTCTATTATAGTTTATGTTGGAAAAAAATCACTCATTCTACAGCATCTCTTAGGATTTTCATCACACTCGTCACACTCACAAGCCTTCAACCCGTCAACACATACTAATCCCCACAGCATACCATTACATTCCACAGCACATCGTCAACTTCCAAAGCATTCATACTTCCCACAGCTTACCATTACCTTCCAAGCCATCCATACTACCCACAGCATACCCTCAACTTCCATAGCATTTTTACCTCACACAGCATACCACCACCTTCCAAAGTATTCTTACCTTCCCACAGCATACCCCCAACTTCCAAGCCACCCATACTCCCCACAGCATACCACCAACTTCTAAAGCATTCATACTCCCCATAGCATACCATCAACTTCCAAAGCATCCATACCTCCCACAGCATACCAACACCTTCCAAGCCATCCATACTCCCCACAGCACATCATCACCTCCCAAGACGTTCATACCTCCCACAGCATACCACCAACTTCCAAGCCATCCATACTCCCCACAGCATACCATCACCTTCCAAGCCATCCATACCTCCCACAGCATACCACCAACTTCCAAGCCATCATACTTCCCCCAGCATACCATCAACTTCCAAGCCATCCATACTCCCCACAGCATACCATCACCTTCCAAGGCATTCATACCTTCCCCCAGCATACCATCAACTTCCAAGCCATCCATACTCCCCACAGCATACCATCACCTTCCAAGGCATCCATACTCCCCACAGCATACCATCACCTTCCATTCCATCCATACTCCCCACAGCACATCATCACCTCCCAAGCCATCCATACTCCCCACAGCACATCATCACCTCCCAAGACGTTCATACCTCCCACAGCATACCCCCACCTTCCAAAGTATTCATACCTTCCCACAGCATACCACCAACTTCCAAGGCATCCACACTCCCCACAGCATACCATCAACTTCCAAGCCATCATACTTCCCACAGCATACCAACACCTTCCAAGGCATTCATACCTTCCCACAGCATACCACCAACTTCCAAGCCATCCATACTCCCCACAGCACATCATCACCTCCCAAGACGTTCATACCTTCCCACAGCATACCCCCACCTTCCAAAGTATTCATAGCTTCCCACAGCATACCACCAACTTCCAAGGCATCCACACTCCCCACAGCATACCATCAACTTCCAAGCCATCATACTTCCCACAGCATACCAACACCTTCCAAGGCATTCATACCTTCCCACAGCATACCACCAACTTCCAAGCCATCCATACTCCCCACAGCACATCATCACCTCCCAAGACGTTCATACCTTCCCACAGCATACCCCCACCTTCCAAAGTATTCATACCTTCCCACAGCATACCACCAACTTCCAAGCCATCCACACTCCCCACAGCATACCACCAACTTCCAAAGTATTCATACCTTCCCACAGCATACCATCACCTTCCATAGCATTCATACCTTCCCACAGCATACCCGCGAGACTTCACAGCATCTCCCCGCAGCTCACAGCACCCGCCCCCCCCCCTCCCACAGCCAGCCTCCGCAGAGAGTTCTCCAAACTTCACAGCAGTCTTCGTGCAAGGAAATTTGAATACAACTTTCCTGAATTCGGATGAGGGGAGAGAGGTGTAAGAAGAGGGATAGAAGGAGAGGAGAGAGAAAGAAGAGGATGAGAAAGAGGAGAGGATGGAAAAAGAGGAGGAGGTGGAAGGAGGAGGAGGAGGAGGAGAAAGAGGAGAGGAAAGGAAAAGAGGAGGAGGTGGAGGAAGAGGCGGAGGAGGAGAAAGAGGAGGGCGAGAGGGGAAAAGAAGCTGCAAGAGGAGGAGGAGGAGGAGGGAGAGGAAGCGAAAAAAGTGATGGAAGGAGAAGGAAGAAGAGTGAAGAAATGGAGGGGGAATTGACGGAGGAGGAGGAAGGGGGAGTAGTAGGAGAGGGAGGATACATTAAAAAAGATATATAAGATATAAGAAGAGGGGGAGAGGGAGGGGGAGGAGAAAGAAGAAGAAGAAAAAAAAAAGGAGGTGGAGAATGAAGTTGAGGATGAGGAGAGGGATGGAAGAGTAGAAATAGAAGAAGGTGGATGAGGAAAAGGAAAAGGAATAGGAAGAGAAGGAAGAAGGAGAAAGGGGAAAAAATGAATTTTATTAGCCGAACGACATTAGAATGATTGAAAGGGGGGAGGGAGGCCAAGAGAAGAGAGGAAAGGGGAGGAGGAAGGATAAAGAGAGAAGAGGAGGACAAGGAAAAGAAGGAGAAGGGCGATAAAGAGATAAACAGAGAGAGAGAGAGAAAGAGAAAAATAAGTAATGATTGTAAGCATTATTAGTAATAATAATGATAAACATATTGATGATGATAACAATGAGGATAAGATAATGGTATTTATGTCAGAATAATGATGGTAATACTAGTACTAATACTAATCTAAAGATATATTTAGTAATAGTTATGCCACTAAGGAAATGCTGATAACGAGCATAATAATGGTAGTTGTAATAAAGATGCTAATGTTGATGATAATGATAGTAAAGATAATAATAATGAAGATGATTATGATAATAGCAATAACAGTAGTGCCAATAATTATGATAATAGTAATGGTAATAATAATAAGAATTAAAAATATAATATATTGGTAATGATACTGATAATAACCTCTTGATTACACACACATATACAAAACACA
>NC_091583.1:26436100-26441100 GCF_042767895.1 Penaeus vannamei | reverse complement strand
TCTTTCACTCTTTTTTGACACTGGTAATTTCACTCTTAAAGTCTTTCACTTTTCTCGACACTTTGGTATTTTCACTCTTAAACTCTCACTCTTTTTCGACATTTGATATTGTATTTCTTATTATTTCGTTTTTTCGTTTCTTCTCTTAGATTCATATTCAGTTTCACTCGTAAACCCTTTCACCCTCTCACTCCACCAATACCTTTTATTTCTAACCCTAAAATAGTCTGCTTCATTCACCCTATTTCACCCCTCCTCTCCCTGTCCTCAATCAAGGTGCATGACCTTTTTTTTCTTGGTTTTTATTTTCCTTTTCTGAAATCAAATCCAGTTCGGTTAATGTTACCCCTTTTAATCCTGTTGCTTCCACCCTTTGCCGTACTCTCTTCACCTTTCGTCCTTGGTGTTTTTTCACCCTTTCCCTGGCCTTATGATCATCTTTTTTTCTTTACCTTCCATCCTTCATTCTTTCCCTTTCCCCTCCCCCCTCCCACCTTCCACCCAACCCCCATCCTTCGTCCACCCCTCCTTCTTCCCACCCATCACTCTTCACCCTTCCCCCTTCTACCTCCCACCCATCCCCTCTCCCCCTCCTCCCACCATCACTCTTTCACCCTCTCCTTCTTCCCACCCATCTCCCTCCCTCTTCACCTCCCACCTTCCACCCAATCCCCCCTTCCCACCCCATCACTCTTCACCCCCTCTCCCTCCTTCTCCCCCACTCCACCCATCCCCCTCCCACCCATCACGCATCACTCTTCCCCCCTTCCCCCTTCCTCCTTCATCACAAGGCACAAAGCTCTGGTTGACGCGACCCATAAACTTGGCCCGGCGACCGTCGTGTGGTTGAAGGTGACTGAGGTCTTCGTTTCATTGGTTTAAATTTGGAAAGTTTTGTGGGGTTTTATTATTTTTTTATTTTTTATAGTTTTTATTTTATTTTATGAAGGTTTTGTGGGGTTGTATTTTTTTAAAATCTATTTTTATTGTTATTAGAATGATTAAGGTTTGTGATGGTTTTTAATTTATGAAAGTTTTGTGGGGTTTTATTATTTTTTTTCTATTTTTATTGTTATTAGAATGATTAAGATTTGTGATGATTTTTATTTTACGAAAGTTTTGTGGGGTTTTATTTTTTTCTCTATTTTATATTGTTATTAGAATGATTAAGGTTTATGATGATTTTTATTTTATGAAAGTTTTGTGGGGTTTTATTTTTTTCTATTTTTATTGTTATTAGAATGATTAAGATTTGTGAATATATTTATTTTATGGAAGTTTTGTGGGGTTTTGTTTTTTTCTATTTTTATTGTTATTAGAATGATTAAGATTTGTGATGATTTTTATTTTACGTAAGTTTTGTGGGCTTTTATTTTTTATTTTTATTGTTATTAGAATGATTAAGATTTGTCATATTTTTTATTTTATGAAAGTTTTGTGGGGTTTTATTTGTTTTTTTTCTATTTTTATGGTTATTAGAATGATTAAGGTTTATGATGATTATTCTTTTTATGTTTTTGTTTCGATTTGGTGTTTTTTTTCTATTTTTATTGTTATTAGAATGATTAAGGTTTGTGATGGTTTTTAATTTATGAAAGTTTTCTGGGGTTTTATTTGTTTTTTTTTCTATTTTTATTGTTATTAGAATGATTTAGGTTTGTGATGATTTTTCTCTTTTTGTTTTTGTATCAATTCGGTGTTTTATTTTTTCTATTTTTATTGTTATTAGAATGATTAAGGTTTGTGATGATTTTTATTTTATGAAGGTTTTGTGGGGTTTTATTTTTTGAATTTTTATTGTTGTTATTAGAATGATTAAGGTTTATGATGATTTTTCTCTTTTTGTTTTTGTATCAATTCGGTGTTTTATTTTTTTTCTATTATTATTGTTATTAGAATGATTAAGGTTTGTGATGGTTTTTAATTTATGAAAGTTTTATGGTGTTTTATCTTTTTTCTATTTTTATTGTTATTAGAATGATTAAGGTTTATAATGATTTTTATTTTTGTGGTTTTGTTTCTATTTTGGTTTTGCGAAGAAGAAAAAGAATAAAAAATGAGGTACCTCTAAAAAAAATTACTTTCTCCTCGTATAAACACCTTTTAAAACATTTTTTTCTGGGGATATGAAGAGAAAAAAAAAAGATAAAAAATATCAAGATTGTTTGAAAGTTAATCAACTAAGATATCAATTAAAATAATCGCTTTAGCAATGAGAATAACTCTTCACTTTTTTCGAATTCAAATTTCCTGGACGTACTGATTGAAATAACGAAAGAAAAAACGAAATAGAGAAAGAATAAACTAGAGAAAGAAAGAAAAAACAAAGACGAGAAAGAATGAAAAAAGACAAAAAATAAACAAAAAAGACAAAAAATAAACAAAAACAACAAAAAACAAATAAAGAAATGAACAAACACACAAAAAACGCTTTCATATACTAACATACAACGCTATACCCCGATATATCTTTTCCCATCCCGTAGCCCAACACATCCACATATATCACAGTACTAGAATCCTACTTATTAAACTCCGGGACCATAAATAAACAAGAAGAAGAGAAAGTGGGTAATTAAACCGGCTTCAGAAAATGTCACACAGCTGGTTTCCTTTCCTCTAGATATTTGGCCGTCGTGTCAGCGCCATCTGTATGCGGGAAGGGAAAGCTCGCTCCGGGAAGGCCACCAGATCTATGCGAGATTCGGTGGTGGGGTTTGCTGATAAGAAACTTTTTGGGGAGGATCTGTCTGTGTTATTGTCTGTCTGTGTTTTTTGTGTCTGTCTGTGTCTTTGTGTCTGTCTGTGTCTTTGTGTCTGTCTGTGTCTTTGTGTCTGTCTGTGTTTTTGTGTCTGTCTGTGTTTTTGTGTCTGTCTGTGTCTTTGTGTCTGTCTCTGTCTTTAAGTCTGTCTGTGTCATTGTGTCTGTTTGTGTCATTGTGTCTGTCTGTGTCTTTGTGTCTGTCTGTGTAATTGTGTCTGTCTGTGTCATTGTGTCTGTCTGTGTCATTGTGTCTTTGTCTTTTTCTGTGTGGGTGTTTTGTGCTTTTCTCTTTTCAATGTTTGTTTTTCTTTCTTTTTTTCTTGTGGTCTTTTTTGTTTGACTTTCTGCCTGTTTCTGTTTTTTCTTTTTCACTTTATCCCATGCTGTCTTTCTTTCTGTTTGTTTGTTTGTTTGGATTACTTTCTCTTTGACATTTTCTGTCTCTCTCTTTCTCTCTCTCTCTCTCTCTCCTCCCTCCATCTTTCTCTCTTTCTCTCTCCTCCTCCTCCTCCCCCCCTCTCTCTTTCACTATCACCTTTTCTTTTTTTCTCTCTTTCTTAATTATCTTTTATTTCCCCTTTCTTTCTCTTCCTTTCTCTCAGCCAAAAAGTCGGCTCATTTACCTAAATTCGCGTAGTTACATTAGCGAAATATAATTCCCTTTTAGTGCCAACCTCCCTGGGGTGTTAATTGCTTTTATTCTATTTCTATTTTCGTCATGTTGTATATTTACACACACAAAGAGAAGAGGAAGAAGAAGAAGAAGAGGAAGAGGAAGAAGAAATGGTTTAAAATGTTTTGACTTTATTTCGTGCGGTACCCCCCCCCCCACGCCCCCCAAAAAAGGATAATAAAAAAATAGTGTTTATTTGTTTGTGTGCTTTTTTTTTTTTTTTTTTTTTTTTTTAAGTAGTGCAGAATTCCTGTTGTAAATATGTTATGCGAAACGTTTTGCGCTAACGCTGTGTTTAAGCCGGTAATTTCTGAGTGAAAAGTTTCGAAGCTGATGTGGTAATTTTGCGATGCTGTTTCGTAAAAGATTGTATTGTCTCTTTTTCTCTCTCTCTGTTTCTCTTTCTTTCTTTCTCTTCCCCCTCTCTCTTTCTCTCTCTTACTCTCTTACTCTCTCGCTCGCTCTCTTACCTCCCTTCCTCTCTCTCTCTCTCTCTCTCGCATTTCTCTCCATTCTGTGTTTTTCTTTATCTAATTCACGGAAAGAAAAACAAAACAGCTTTTTATTAATAAATGTGCATAATCCTGGACAAACGAATAAATTGTTGTACCCATAATTCAAAATTCTTCGTCATTACAAAGCAAATTAATATTCATTTGATATCACCATAGCATTTTATAGATGATACGACATGAGTGATGATGTAAAACGACGAAATAAATAACACATGGTGATGATACAGCTTAGAAATGGCTGATTAATGAAAAAGATCGAGATACTGATCCATTGGCCAACTTCCCGCCAACCGTCCTCCCTCATGTATTCCTCCGCAGCTGTTCCGCGGTGGAGCCCTCTTACACCCTCCCCCTCCCACGCCTTCCGCTGACGAAGTAGATCCGATTAAGAGATTAATTACAGCAGCCGTCATTAATAACCGTATTTTATATCCTATCTTAACAAGATTCGAAGCCGATGTCGTAATCAAGAGGGACAGAAAAAGGATCTTTCGTTCAACAAAAAGTAGGAGATGGAGAGATAGAGAGATAGATAGATAGAGCGACAGACAGACAGACAGAAAGACAGACAGACAGACAGACAGACAGATAGATAGATAGATAGATAGATAGATAGAGAGAGAGAGAGAGAGAGAGAGAGAGATTACTGCTAGTACTAAAGTTGCTAATAATAGTAATCACATGTATGTTATTAAGGATGATAGTTATTAATAATGATTATAGTAATAATCATAATGATAATAATGATAATAACAATAACAACAAAATGATGATATCAATAATAGCAATGATAATGATGATGATACTATTGATAGAATGATGATAATAATATCAGTGATAAAACATGATCATAGCAAAAATGAATAACAAACTAATAGAAAAAAATAACAACACACAATGATAATGTCACAGATCAGCAAAAAGAGAGTAAATAAAAACAATAAAATAGATAACAACTAAATAAACAACAACCATAAAAAAGTAAAGAAAAAAAAGTAAAGAAAAGAGTGATTAAGCAACAATAATAAATAATAACAATAAAAAAACA
>NC_091583.1:26426100-26431100 GCF_042767895.1 Penaeus vannamei | reverse complement strand
AGAGAGGTGGAGGGAGGGAAGGAGAGGGTGGAAATGGGAAGGGTTGGTGGTGAAGGGAGGGAATGAGGGAGGGAAGGAGAGAGAGTAAGGGGGTGGAGAAAGGTGTTTTTTTTTTTTTTGTTTTTTTTTTAGGGTTTTTTTTTTGGGGCCCTTTTGGGGTTTTTTTTTCCAAAAATTAATGTTTTCTTTTTTTTTTTCTTTTTTTTTCTTTTTTTTGTTTTCTTTCTCCCTTATTTTTTATATTTTTTTTTTATTCTTTCTTTTTTTCCTTTCTGCTTTTTTTTTCTCTTTTTTCTTCTTTTTTTTTTCTCCCTCTTTCTCCTATTCTTTTCTGTCTATCTCCTCCTTTTTTTCTTCGTTTCTTCTTTTTTTCCCTCCTCCTCCTTCTTCTTTTTTTTTGCTTCTTCTTCTTCTCTTATTTCTTTTTTTTTTTTTTGGGTTCCCCTTCAAATTTCCCTCCCCTTGTTCTTCCTCCCTTTCTCTTTTCTAAAACCCTAAAAAAAAAAAAAAAAAAAAAAAAAGGGGCCAAGGCAAAAAAACGAGAGAAAGCCCTTGGGAAAATGTTTTTTGGGTTTTCCCCCCTTTGGGGCTTGTGGTTCTTCCCTTTCAAATCCCCCTCCTTTTTTTAAAAAAAAAAATTTTTTTCCTTTTTTGCTTTTTTCCCCCCTTCTGGCGGCGGGGGTTTTCTTTTCAAAAAGGGGGGGGGGGGGGGGGGAAAAGGGGGGAAAAGGGGGGGGGGGGGGGTTGGGGGGGGGGAAAAAGGGGGGAGGGGGGGAAGGGGGGGAAAGGGGGGGGGGGGGGGGGGGAGGGGTGGGGGGGAAAAAAAAATTGGGTGGGGGGGGGGGGGGGGGGGCTTAAAAAAAAAGGGGGGGGCTAAAAAAAAAAAGGGGGGTAGGGGGGGGGGGGGGGGGGGGGTGGGGGGTTGGGGGGAAAAAAAAATTATTGGGGTAAAAAGGGGGGAAAAAAGGGGGGGGAAAAAAAACTCCCTTCTTTCCAATTTTATTTGTGGGGTTTTGTTTTTAAAAATTTTTTTTTTTGTTTTTTAAAACCTCTTTGCTGTTGTTTTTTCCCTTCGGGGGTTTTTTTAAAAAATCCAAAAAAAAAAAAAAAAAAAAAAAACAAAAAAAAGAAAAAAAAAAAAAAAAAGAAAACCCCCCCCCCGGGGGGAAAAAAAAAAAAAAAAAAAAAAAAAAAAAAAAAATGGGTGTTCTCCCCCGGCGGGGGCTTTTTTTAAAAAAATTTCCGGGCCTGTTCTCTTTTTTCCCCCCCTTATTCTGGTTTCCTCCTCTCCCCCGGGGTTTTTTCTTTTTTTCTTTCTTTTGTTGCTTTGCTTTCTGTTCTCTCGTCTTCCTTATTTTCTCTTTTCTTTCTTTGCTTTCTGTTCTCTTCTCTTCCTTCTTCTTCCCTTTCTTGCTTTGTTTTTTGTTCTCTCCTCTTCTTTCTTCTTCCTTTTCTTGCTTTGCTTTCTGTTCTCTTCTCTTCTTTATTCTCTCTTATTTTTCTCTGATTTCTGTTCTTCATTCTTTGTCTCCTTAATTCTCTGCTTTCTCTTCTCTTCTCTTCTTTCTTCGTCTTCCTTTTCTTGCTTTGCTTTCTGTTCTTCTCTCTCTCTTCTTCTCACTTCTTTTCTCTGATTTCTGTTCTTTATTCTTTGTCTCTTCCCTTCTCTGCTTTCTCTTCTCTTCTTTCTTATTTCTTTTGTTGCTTTGCTTTCTGTTCTCTCTTCTTCTTTATTTTCTCTTTTCTTTCTTTGCTTTCTGTTCTCTCCTCTTCCTTCTTCTTTTTTTTCTTGCTTTGCTTTCTGTTTTCTTTTATTCTTTGTCTCCCGCTTTTCTTTCTCTGCGTTCTCTTCTTTCGTCTTCCTTTATTGCTTTGCTTTCTGCTCTACTTTATTATTTATCTCTTCCTTTTTCTGCTTTCTGTTCTTCTCTCTCTCTTCTTCTCACTTTTCTCTAATTTCTGTTCTTTATTCTTTGTCTCTTCCTTTTTTCTGCTTTCAGTTCTCTCCTATTCTTTCTTCTTCCCTTGCTTGCTTTGCTTTCTGTTCTCTCCTCTTATTTCTTCCCTCTTTTCTTTCACTGTTGTCTATTCTCCCGTATTCTTTATGTCTTCCTTTCTCTGGTTTCTGTTGTCTCCTCTTCCTAATTCTCTCTTTTCTTTCTCTGCTTTCTGTTCTCTCCTCTTCATTCGTTCTTTTTTTTCTTGCTCTGCTTTTTGTTTTCCTTTATTCTTTGTCTCCCGCTTTTCTTTCTCTGTTCTTTGTCTCTTCCTTTCTCTGTTTTCTGTTCTCTCCTCTTAATTCTTCCCTTCTTTCTTGCTCTGCTTTCTGTTCTCCCGTATTCTTTGTCTCTTCAATTCTCTGCTTTCTGTTCTCTTCTCTTCCTTCTTCTCCCCTTTTTTCTGATTTCTGCTCTCCCGTATTATTTGTGTCTTCCTTTCTCTGCTTTCTGCTCTCTCCTCTTCCCTCTTTCTTTCTTCTTGCTTTGCTTTCTGAACTCCGGTATTCATTCTTCTCCCTTTTCTTTCTTTGCTTTCTGCTCTTCTCTTCCTTCTTCTCCCTTTTTTTGCTTTGCTTTCTGTTCTTCCTCATTCTTTCTCTCCCACTTTTCTTTCTCTGCTCTCTGCTCTTCTCTTTCTTTCTTCTTCTCACTTCATTTCTCTGCTTTCTGCTTTCCCTTATTCTTTCTCTCCCACTATTATTTCTCTGCTTTCTGCTCTCTCCTCTTCCTTTCTCTGCATTCTGCTCTCCATTTATTTATTTCTCCATTCCCTTCTCCGCTTTCTGCTCTCCATTTATTTACTTCTCCATTCCCCCTTCTCCGCTTTCTGCTCTCCCCTCTTCCTTCTTTATTCTTTTCTTTCTCTCCCCTTTTTCTGTGTCTGATTTTTATTTTCCTTTGTTCTCTCGTTTTAACTTTATCTCGTGTTCTGTTCACCTTTTATCTTCTCTTCCCTTATTTTCTTTTCTCCTCCTTTCTCCTCATTTTTCCCTCTACCTCCTCCCTTCACTTTCACTCATTTTCCTTATTCTGTCTCCTTATTCTCTTCCCTTACCTCCCTTTCTCCTCTTTTCTCCTTATTTCCTCTACTCCCTCCCCTCACTTTCACTCATTTCCCTTATTCTATCTTCGCTTCCCTCCCTAACCCCTTTTTATTCTCATTCCCTCTACTTCCTCCCTTTATTTTCAGTCATTTCCCTCATTCTATCTCCCTCTCCCTCCCTAACCCCTTTTTATTCTCATTTCTTCTACTTCCTCCCTTCACTTTCACTCATTTCCCTCATTCTTCGCTTCCACTCATTTCCCTCATTCTATCTTCGTTTCCCTCCCTAACCCCTTTTTATTCTCATTCCCTCTACTTCCTCCCTTCACTTTCACTCATTTCCCTCATTCTTCGCTTCCACTAATTTCCCTCATTCTATCTTCGTTTCCCTCCCTAACCCCTTTTTATTCTCATTTCCTCTACTTCCTTCCTTCACTTTCACTCATTTCCCTCATTCTTTCTCCGTCTCCCTCCCAAACCCCTTTTTATTCTCATTTCCGCTACTTCCTCCCTTCACTTTCACTCATTTCCCTCATTCTTCGCTTCCACTCATTTCCCTCATTCTATCTTCGTTTCCCCCCCTAACCCCTTTTTATTCTCATTTCCTCTACTTTCCCCCTTCACTTTCACTCATTTCCCTCACTCTTTCTTCCTCTCCCTCCCTCAACCCCTTTTTATTCTCATTTCCTCTACTTTCCCCCTTCACTTTCCCTCATTTCCCTAATTCTTTCTCCCAATTTTCTCACTTCCCTCAACCCCTTTTTATTCTCATTTCCTCTACTTCCTCCTTGCATTTTCAGTCATTTCCCTCATTCAATCCCCCTCTCCCTCCCTCAACCCCACTCTTTCAGACTTCATTTCCGGCGTGAATGTAACACCCTTTTAAACCCTTTTAAACCCTTAATTATTTCCAAATTTTCTCTAAAACCCTTGCACTTCCCTCTTCTCTTCTCTTTTCTTTGCCTTCTTGTTTTCTTTTCCCTCCCTTCTAAATTTTGTTCTCTCTTCCTTGGTTCTTACTCCTCTCCTCCTTGCTTCTTATTCCTCCTCCTCTACTCCTTCAGACTTTCTGCTCTCACTCATTCTAACTCTCTCTCCCTTTCTCTTCCTTTCTTCCTTCCTCCCTCCTTCTCACGTATTTTCCCTTTCCACCTTTCCCCCTCCCCCTTCTCCTCTACTCTCCCTCATTCAACCCTTCCTCTTCTCCCTCCATCCTTTTAACTCCTCCTCCCTTCCCATTCCTCCTTACTACCTCCTCCTCCCTCCCTTCCTCCCTCTCCTTCTTATCCTTCCTTCTTCCTTCTGCCCCATCTCCCTCTTCCCCCTCCCGCATTCTTCCCTCCTTTAACCCTTCCTCTTCTTCTTTCTACCTAAACCTTCTCCCCCTCTTTTAACCCCTCCTTCCCTCCTCACTTCCTCCTTCTAACCCCCTCCCCCCCTTTCCCCCCAACCTCCCTCATTCTCTTTTCCCTCCCTACCCCTTCCCACTCCCCCCTTCCCCAACACCTCCCTCATTCCCTTTCCCCCTCCCCCCCCTCCCCCTTCCCCCCCACCCCCTCTCCTTCACCCCTCCCTCCCTCCCCCACTCATTCCCCCTCCTCCTTCCCCCTCCCCCACCCCCCTCTCCTTCCCCCTCCCCCCCATCCCCAACCTCCTTCACCCCTCCCCCCTCCCCAACTCCTCCCTCATTCCCTTTCCCCCTCTCCTCCCCCCTTCCCCCATCCCCCCTCAAAGCGACACGTGGTCTGCATCCTTACCCTGATGTGGCAGCCATTTTGAAGTTCCCGAGTTGACATTCTTTTGGCGAATTTTGGTTAGAAAAGTAAGTCTGAGGGAGAGAGGGTTGGATATTGTGGATGTCCTCTGGGTAATTTTATTTTTTTTTGGAATTGGTCACTTTTAGCATTGCAAATACGTGTGTGTTTCCATATCTGTCTATTCCTTTTTCTGCCTGTATG
>NC_091583.1:26416100-26421100 GCF_042767895.1 Penaeus vannamei | reverse complement strand
TACTTATCTTTGTGCTAATTAGTGTCACGGTTACAGTGTAAAAGCATGATTTTATAACAACACGTGATGTATAAGCTTTGACATGGTTTAACAAAGGAATCTATAATTACAAGATACAAATAAAGTGGAAGTAATTACATATTTATTTCATATTTTCATGATAACGTTATATGAAATAAAAAGCATGGTTGCGCTTTTTCTTAGACGGAGCTAAAACAGTGTTATGTAAGAGGAATATTTTTGTACTATTACTGCTTGGTAATATTACACTAACACATTGATAGAAATGATAAAATGCTGATGGTAATACTCGCATTAGAATATAAGGAAAAACGATTATTTTTTAGATTTACATAAAGCAACGTAGATAAGACAAGATATAAGATGATAAAATATAAGATATAATATAAAGTAAGATATGTAATGTAATAGATAATATGATATAAAACAATATAACATACGATAATAGTAATAAGATAATAATAATGATATAAGACAATGATGATAAGATAATAATATAAGATAATGATAATGATAATAATAATTTAAGATAACAATAATTTAATATGATATAGGATAATAATGTAATATAACATAAAATATGATATGATACAAGAATATAAGACAGGGTATTCATTGAAGAAGAACTCTTGAAAAGTGGATTTAAAGCAATTTAAAGAGGGCTTATCTCAATATCAAATGGTAATTTGTTATAGATCAGGGCTCTTCGGGAATAAAGGTTATTTGTACTGTTTGGGAAATAACTTTGGAATGTGCTTGAACATTTTAATAATTTTAGCTCTTTGAAAACATCATTTTTTTTTCTTTATAATAAAATGGAGGTGATTCTCTTTATTTGTCTCTCCCTCCTTCCCCTTCTCTTTTTCTTTTACTCATTCTCTCTTCTCTCTCTCCTCTCCCTTTTTATCTTCCTCCCTTTTTTCTCTCTCTATCTCCCTTCCTCCTCCCTCCCTCCCTCTCTCTCTCTCTCTCCTTCTATCTCTGTTTTTCCCTTTCTCGCTTTCGTTCAATTTCTCCTATCTACTCATTTCTCCAAATCTACCTATCTCTATCTCACCATCTGCCTCTCTGTTTTTTCCTTTCTCACTTTCTTTCAATTTCATTTTTCCTTCTTTTTCTTCTCCATCTCCCTTCGTTCAATTTCTTTTTTCCTTCTCTTTTTCTTCTCCATCTTCCGATCTTTCGAATGGGGGAAGATGCTTTAATCCGAAGTAATGGGTCTTGTGACGTGCCATGAGCGAAGGACCAGCCAGTAACAGCTGACGGGATGAAGAGATTTCTAATCTTGTAAATTTTCCCAAAAATTAGGAAAAAGGGAGAGAAAAAGGGGAAAATTGGAGATGGAAAATTTGGGAGGGAGGGAGAAGGAGGGAGGAAGGGAGGGAGAGAGGGAGGGAGGGAGAAGGAGGGAGGAAGGGAGGGAGAGAGAGGGAGGGAGGGAGGGAGAGAGGGAAGAGGGAGGGAGGGAGGAAGGGAGGAAGGAGGAGGAGAGAGGAGAGAGAGAGAGAGAGAAAGAGAGAGAGAAGAGGAGGGAGAGAGAGAGAAAGAGAGAGAGAGAGAGAGAGAGAGAGAGAGAGAGAGAGAGAGAGAGAGAGAGAGAGAGAGAGAGAGAGAAAGAGAGAGAGAGAGAGAGAGAAGAGAGAGAGAGAGAGAGAGAGAGAGAGAAAGAGAGAGAGAGAGAGAGAGAGAGAGAGAGAGAGAAAGAGAGAGAGAGAGAGAGAGAGAGAGAGAGAGAGAGAGAGAGAAAGTTCTAAAATAAAAATCTAGTTTTGAGCTTTTCTCCATGATGAAAGTGCTAAAAGTGTCAAGACAGCAGAATTTCTTTACTTATAATGTAGGATAGTTTCGAAAGAGGTTTTGCGCTAAATGTTATATCCAAAATAACATCGTATACACTTGTTAATGTTTTACTATTTCGTTAGTTATACGGTTGCTTCGTAATTCATATATGACTTATTTCTACACTGCTTTATTTTAAAAGTATGTAAATGAGTTATAACGCTACATTTCTTATACTTTTTCCGAGTAAATCAAATGTTATGAGAACATCCCGTAGACTTATATCACCATCCTTCCTAGATCCTGGAAAAGATATACCTCATTATTTTAAAGAGGTTTTTAACCGATAATTACACGAGCTATCCTATAGGACATTAAAGATTAGATAAAAGGTTAGAACACTTATGAAGTAATTAGAAACAAGACGCTGAGATATATAATGAGGCGTGAAGCTCCCGTAGAAGTTTAACGTTAGTTGTACAAGACCGAGAAGTAGCCATTACTGCAACTCTATCTCACGCCGCCCACGCCACCCACACCGCCCATCAAAGACCACTACACCCATTCCACCAAAAGCCATACCCACTTCACTACATAACGTTCAACTTCAGAAACTTCTTAGATCAGTTGAAAGACTTGTAAACTGAAGGAATTTGAGGAAGTTCGAACTGTGACTTTTGGTTCTCGTGTCGTCTTAAGAGAATGGGAGATGAGAGGAAGAAGGAGAAGGAGAAGGAGGAGGGAGAAGGAGGAGAAGATGAAGGGGAGAAGGAGGAGGAGATAAAGGAAGTAAGAAAGGGATTTGAGGAGAAGGAGGAGGGAGAAGGAGGAGATGATGAAGGGGAAAAGGAGGAGGAGATAAAGGAAGTAAGAAAGGGATTTGAAGGGAAGAGGAGGAGGAGATAAAGGAAGTAAGAAAAGAATTTGGAGGGAAGAGGAGGAGGAGATAAAGGAAGAAAGAAAGGAATTGGAAGGGAAGAGGAGGAGAAGGTATGGGGAAAAAGAGGGGGAGAAGATAAAGGTTAAAGAAAATGAAGATTAAATGAGGAAGAAAAGAAGTTAGAAGAAGGAAAAGATGATAAAGGGGAAAGGAAGAAAATGAGTGATAAAAAGAGGCAGATAAATCGAGGGAGAAGAAAAGATAGAAGAAGAAAGAAACGATAAAGGAAAAAAGAAGATAAGGGAGAAGAAGAGGAAGATAAAGCGAAGAACAAGAAAATATAAAGAAGAAAGAGAAGACAGAGAGAAAAGGCGAAGAATGTACGAAAGGGTAAGATAGAGAAAGAGTAAAAACACTGAAAAGACTTAAAGTGTCCAGAAGAGAGGCAGCGAGGAGACGCAAATTAGAGGGAAAAGGAGAAAAGAGTGTGGACGATGAGACGAAGGTGACAAGAAAATGGGAAAGCAAGAGGGAGAGGGCAATAAGAAGGGGAGGAGGAGTAAGAGAGGGAGGGAGGGGAGGAGTCAGGGAGAGGAGAGGAGCAAAAGGAGAGTGGGAGGAAGGGAGAGGAGTAAGTGGAAATAGAGGGAAAGAGAGGGATTAGAGAGAGAGAGAGAGAGAGAGAGAGAGAGAGAGAGAGAGAGAGAGAGAGAGAGAGAGAGAGAGAGAGAGAGAAGAGCGAGAGAGAGGGGGAGGTTGACAGGTAAAGGTAGAGAGGGGAAGAGGGAATCCGGGGAACAGGGAATGGAGGGAGAGAGGACGAAGGAGAGAGCAGAGATGGGAGAGAGAGGAGATAGAGATAGAGAGAGAGAGAGAGAGAGAGAGAGAGAGAGAGGCCGAAGAGAGAGAGAGGGTGGAAGATGATGAAGAAGAGAGGAGAAGATAAAAGAATAAAGAGAAAAGAGAAAAGAGGGGAGAGATAGAAGGGAGATAGAGAAAGAAAGCAAAACGCAAAAAAAAAAAAAAAAATCAGAGTCAAGAGATAGTAAGAGAAAAAAAAAAGACCTAAGAGTGGTGAAGGAGAGGAGGAGAGGAGGAGAGGGGATGAGAGAGGGGGAGAAGGGGGGGGGGGAGAAGCACCCAAGCAGGAATCATATTTCGTCATGCTCATCTGCCTTTTGACAACACTCGAAGTCGGCGATAACTTTCAAAATTGCATTCGGAATTCCAGTTCCCCCTCAAATGCCATTGCAAAATTTTACGGACACGTTGCATGTGCGAATTCCAAAAGCAGAGTCGCACACGTGTACGCAGATGATAAGACTCACACGCGTAAATCCACACATGGTTTTGTCTACACTCAAATTCCAGAATCAAAACAAAGTAAGAGAAAAAAAAAAAATATAGACCTATATACAAATTATAAACAAAGTAAGAGAAAAAAAATATAGACCTATATACAAATTCTGAATCAAAACAAACTAAGAGAGAAAAAAATGTTAAAAAAAATATAGACCTATATACACATAAGCCTATCAGATCCATAAAGGATTTGAAATGACCGAATTTTTTTGAAATTATATAACCCCAAAATAACTTTCTGAATCAAAACAAAGTAACAGAAAAAAAAGAAAAAAAAAATATATAGACCTATATACAAATTCTGAATCAAAACAAACTAAGAGAAAAATGTAAAAAAAAATATAGACCTATATACACATAAGCCTATCAGATTCATAGAGGATTTGAAATGACCGAATTTTTAAAAAATTATATAACCCAAAAATAACTTTCTGAATCAAAACAAAGTAACAGAAAAAAAAAGAAAAAAAATATATAGACCTATATACAAATTCTGAATCAAAACAAAGAGAAAAAAGGGAAAATAGGAATAGATGATTTGAAATGACCGAAACTTTTTGGAAATCATATAACCCAAAAATAATAAATTTTTCTTTTTTCTTTCAGGTAAGTGTCTACATCGATCATCTAAGTGACCTTTGAAGGAATGCAAGACAAGACGGTCGAAAGGACGTTGCTAGCGGCCACCCTCTGCAGCGGGCAAAAAAAGGTCGTATGTATTCATGGCATAAAGGTGAAAATAAAGAAAGGGTGAATAAATGAATAAACGGAATAAAGGAAGGATGTTTCGTTTGAGAATATAGATAAAAATTGCTAAGGGTTGAGGCAGATATTTTTTCAATGGGGATTTTTTTTTATGGTATGTTGGGGATGTATGTATATGTGTGTATACGATTAGGATATATGTACGATTTGTATAGGATATGTATACGATTCTGACATTCACACATACACACAC
>NC_091583.1:26401100-26408600 GCF_042767895.1 Penaeus vannamei | reverse complement strand
ATTTATTTATTATAGGTCATTTCTGCTTTCCAGTCTTTTTTTTTTACTCTCTCTCTTGTTCCCGCTTTACCATCTTTTGTGTTCTATTTGGTTATTTCGTTGTTTTTATTATTCTTGTTTATTTATTTATTCATTCATTTATTCATTATAGGTCATTTCTGCTTTCTTTATTTTTTCTTATTCTTTCTTGTTCCCGCTTTACCAGCTTTTGTGTTCTATTTGGTTATTTCGTTGTTGTTTTTTTTTATTATTGTTTTTTATTTATTTGTTCATTTATCTATTATAGGTCATTTCTGCTTTTTCTCTCTCTCTCTTGCTCCCGCTTTACCAGCTTTTGTGTTCTATTTCGTTGTTGTTTTTCATTATTCTTGTTTATTTATTTATTAATTTATTATAGGTCATTTCTGCTTCTGCCTCTCTCTCTCTGTGTGTCTCTCACTCTGTCTGTCTGCCTGTCTGTCTGTCTGTCTCTCTCTCTCTCTCTCGCTCGCTCGCTCACTCTCTCTCTCTCTCTCTCTCTCTGTCTATCTCTCTCTCTCTCTCTCTCTCTCTCTCTCTCTCTCTCTCTCTCTCTCTCTCTCTCTCTCTCTCTCTCTCTCTCTCTTGTTCCCGCTTTACCATCTTTTGTCTTCTATTTGGTTATTTCGTTGTTGTTTTTTATTATTCTTATTTATCATTATAATTATTGTTATTATTATTATTATCAAATTGTTTTAGTAGTTGACATAGTGTGAATTTCTGTTGTTCTAAACAAATTCCCTTCTTTCGTGCTTTGCTAATTCTTATAGAATCTTCAAAGGAAAACAAACAACAACAACAACAACAACACCAACAACAACAACAACAAAAATTCACTCCCTGGCCCCCTTTTCACTTTTTTTTGTCTTTCTGTTTTTCTTTCTTTCCCTTCTTTTTCTCTTCCTCTTTCTCCTCCATTTTCACCTTCTCCTTCCTTTTCGCCTTCTCTTTCTCTTCATTCCTCTGTTTTTCCTTCTTTGTCTTTTTCTCTCTCTCCTTCTCTTTTCGCTTCTCCTCCTCTTCCTCCTCTTCCTCCCTCAACTTCTTCCCTTCCTCTTCCTCCTTCCTCTCCTCCCTCTCTCCTACTCCCCCTCTCCTCCTCCCCTCTCCTTCCCCCTTCCCTTTCTCCTTCCCTACTCCCCCTCTCCTCCTCCCCACCTCCTTTCCCCCTTTCCCTTCTCCTCTCCTCCCTTCCCCTCCTTCCCCCTTCCCCTCCTCCCTCCTCCTCCCTCCTCCCCCACTCTCTCCTTCCCCCCTCTCCCCCTTCTTCCCCATCACCCCAAACCAGAAACCCAGAAACCTAAGACACCATAGGGAACCTCAAAGTCCCCCACCCACCCCCCCCCTACCCCCACCCCCACCCACCCCTACCCCCCACAAGACACCAGCAGAACCTCAAAGCCCCCCCACCCCCCACCCCGGCGCCTGGCTTAGCTTCCCCCGATAAACGCATCGATAAACTATAAATCTGTGCGGGGTTGACATTCCTCCTCCTCCTCCTCCTCCTCCTCCTACTCCTCCTCCTCCTCCTACTCCTCCTCCTCCTCCCTCCTCCTCCTCCCTCCTCCTCCTCCCCACCTCCTCCTCCTCCTCCTACTCCTCCTCCTCCTCCTCCTCCTCCTCCTCCTCCTCCTACTCCTCTCCTACTCCTCCTCCTCCTCCTCCTCCTCCTACTCCTCCTCCTTCTCCTCTCCCTCCCTATCCTCCTCCTTCCCCCTCCTCCTTCCTCCTCCTCCTCCTCTTCCTCCTCCTCCTCTTCCTCTTCCTCTACTTCCTCCTCCTCCTCCTCCTCCTCCTCCTCCTCCTTCCTCCTCCTCCCTCCTCCTCCTTCCTTCCTCCTCCTCCTCCTCCTCCTCTTCTCTCCTCTCCTCCTCCCTCCTCCTCCCTCCTTCCTCCTCTTCCTCCTCCTCCTCCTCCTCCTCCACTCCTCCTCCTCCTCCTCCTCACTCCTCCTCCTACTCCTCCTCCTCCTCCTCCTCCCTCCTCCTCCTCCTCCTCCTCCTCCTCTTTCTCCTCCTCCTCCCTCCTCCTCCTCCTCCTACTCCTCCTCCTCCTCCCTACTCCTCCTCCTCCTCCACCTCCTCCTCCATCCTCCTCCCTCCTTCCTCCTTCCTCCTCCATCCTCCTCCCTCCTCCTCCTCCTCCTCCTCCTACTCCTCCTCCTCCTCCTCCTCCTCCTCCGCTCCCTCCTAATATCCTCCTCCTCCTCCTCCTCCTCCTCCCTCCTCCTCCTCTACTCCTCCTCCTCCTCCTCCTCCTCCTCCTCCTCCTCCTCCTCCTCCTACTCCTCCTCTTCTCCTCTTTCCTCCTCCTCCTCTCTCTCTACTCCTCCTCCTCCTCCTCCTCCTCCTCTTTCTCATCCTATCCTCCTCCTCCTCCATCCTTTCATCCTCCTCCTCATTCTCATCATTCCTCCCTCCTCCATCTCATCATCATCCTCCTCCTCCTCCTAATATCATCCTCATCATCCTCATCCTCCTCATAATAATGCATCCTCCTCATCCTCCTCATCATCATCTCCTCCTCCTCCTCATCCTCCTCATCCTCCAATCCTCATTTATATTTGCTCATCCTCCTCCTCCCTCATCATCCTCATACTCCTCATCCTCTCATCCTCATCCTCCTCCTCATCATCCATCATCATAATAATATGTTTCATCATCATCCTCCTTTATCATCATCTCCTCCTCCTCCTCATCATCCTCATCATCCATCATCATTTCATCCTCATCTGTCATCATCACTGCTACTCCTCATCCTCATCATCATAAATCCTCATCATCTCCTCCTCATCCTCCTCCTCCTCCTACTCATCCTCATCCTCCATCATCCTCCTCCTATCTTCTGTCATCATCCTCCTCCCATCATCCTCCATCCTCATCATCATCTTCCTCCTCCTCCATAAAAATCCCTCATCCCTCCTACTCCTCCTCCTCCTCCTCCTCCTCCTCCTCCTCCTCCTCATCATCATTCCTCCTCCTCCTCCAATCCTCCTCCTCCCTCATCATCATTCCTCCTCCTCCATCCTCCTCCCATCCTCCTCCTCATCCTCATCCTCATCTTCCTCATCCTCATCATCCTCCTCATCATCCTCTCCTCCCTCCTCAATATCATTCTCCTTTTCATCATCCTCATCATCTCATGTATCCTCCCTCCTCCATCGCATCCTTCCTCATCCTCCTCCTCCCATCCTCCTCCTCCATCATCCCATCCTCATCCTCCTCATCCTCCTCCTCCCATCATCATCCTAAATAAATAAATATCATCTCATCATCATGTAATATTCCTCCTCATCATCATCATCATCATCATTCCTACTCATACTCTTCTTCCTCCTCCTCCTCATCTTCGCATAATCATCATCATCATTCTCCTCCTTCATCTCCTCTCTACATCCTCATCAATATATCCTCCTCCTCCTCCTTCCTCCTCCTCCTCCTCCTCCTATCCTCCTCCTCTACCTCCTCCTCGTCCTCTCCTTCCACTCCTCCTCCTCCTCCTCATCATCATCCTCATCCTCCTCCTCCTATCCTCCTCATCATCATCCTCCTCCTCCTCCTCCTCCTCCTCCTCCTCATCATCATCCTCCTCCTCATCATCATCCTCCTCCTCCTATCCTCACCTCCTCCTCCTCCATACTCCTCCTCCTCCTCCTCCTCCTCCTCCTATTCCTCCTCCTCCTCCTCCTCCTCCTACTCCTCCTCCTCCTCCTCCTCCTATTCCTCTTCCTCCTCCTCCTCCTCCTCCCCCCCTTCCTCCTCCTCCTCCTCCTCCTCCTCCTCCTCCTCCTTCTCTTTCTCCCTCCCTATTCCTCCTCCTCCTCCCTCCTACTCCTCCTCTTCCTCCTACTCCTCCTCCTACTCCTCCTCCTCCTCCTCCTCTTCCTCCTCCTCCATGCGGGATTATTTCGGGATAGACGTTTCTATTGGGATCCGCGGCCTTGTTTATATTTGCATACAGACATGCTGTGCTTGCGTGCGCGTATGTTTGTACATACATGCGAGTATACGTGTAGGCGTACACACACACACATACACATACTCTCTTTCTTTCTATCTCCCTCTCACACACACACACAAACACGTACACACACACACACACACACATACACTCTCTCTCTGTCTCTGTCTCTGTCTCTCTCTCTCTCTCTCTCTTTCTCTCTCTCCTCCTCTCTCTCTCTCTCTCTCACTCTCTCTCTCTCTCTCTCTCTCTCTCTCTCTCACACACACACACACACACACACATACACACACGCACACATATATATACACACATCTTAATGTATTTGGATCTGATTAAACGTTATCGGGAAATATTTATCGTTCATTGCATTATAGTCACTCATAACTATGTTTCTATGTTTTTTTTAATCAATTGTCAATTTCCTTTTTTTTTTACCTATCCAGCTTTCACTCTTTATCACTTACCTATCCCTTTCATTTTTTATCAATTATCAGTCTCCTCTTTTACCTATCCATCTTTCATTTTTATCAATTATCAAATCTTCCTTTGTATTACCTATCCACCTTTCCCCCTTTTCATCAATCATCCACCTTCCTTCTTATTTCCTCTTCCATTCCTGTTTCCTGATTTGTTTACAGCATACTTACCCGAGTGAAAGACGCAGGTCCGTGTGTATGCTGAACGAGGGATATGCTGCAGAGGGTATGCTGTGCGAGGATGAATATGACACTCCGCGCGTTCTGAGTAAATGTTTATGCATGGCAGCGGAGGCGTGGGAATATTTAGAGGTGTGGGGGGCGGGGTGTGGGCGGGTTTGGGGGGTAGGGAGGGGGGACGGAGGGGTGGGCGAGGGGTGGGCGAGGAGGAGGTATATGCGGTCCTTGGATAATTTATGTTTTGAGGTTTATCTATTTTTTTTTTTTTGGTTTGTTTATTTTGGCTTATTTTTGAGGGGTGTGGGTGTGGGTGGGTATGGGTGGGTGGGGTGTTATGGTTTAAAATGTTTTTTTTTATGTGCTTGTGTGTGTGTTTTTGTGTTTGTTTTATTTGGTTGTGTGTGTGTGTGTGTGTGTGTGTATTTGTGTGTATTTATGTACTAACACGTGCATATCTTTATTAGTGTGTGCGTATTACATGTGTGTGTATGTATGTGACTGGGGGGTTTCTTTGTACGCGCGTGTGTGTACGATTATTTATAAATGTCTATGTGCGTGTATGAGAGCCTGTGTAGGTATCCATGTGTCTGTGTACATATACGTCTTTCCCTTTCGCTCTGAGTCAACGGCAATATTCCTTGAACTTAAATCTTCAAGACAACAAACTCGTCCTTTTTTTGTCTTTTACAGGTCGAACGTCCTTGACTTCAGCGGATTTAGTTTCGAATTCCACAAAAAGAAAGAAAGAAAGAAAGAAAGAAAGAAAGAAAGAAAGAAAGAAAGAAAGAAAGAAAGAAAGAAAGAAAATAACACATTCCAAACTTACAAACGCAATACATACACAAGAAACAAAAACAAAAACAAGAGAAAAAATCCAAACTCACAAACGTAATACATACACACACTAAAAATAAAATAAAATAAAAAACATTCCAAACTTAATAACGCAATACACACAAATCAAAACAAATAAAAAAAAGGAAAAAAAAAGTCCAAACTCACAAACGCAATACACACAAAAAACAAACAAACAAACAAGAACACACCAAACTCACAAACGCAACACACACACAAACAAACACACATTCCGAACTCACAAACACAACACACACGCACACAAACACATTCCAAACACAACACACACACACACACAAAACATACATCTCCACACACACACACACACACGCACAAGGAATGTATAACCCGCCCTCCATTAATACGAGAATGCACTCCCGCATTTGGCACTTGGATTCGGAATCTCTTTAACGATGCTCCTATAGTGTGCATAATGGATTTATGATCCTCTTACGGTATCAGGAACTTATGCATCCCAAGTTCGCCTTCAAATAGCCTTTGCACAGCAGACTGAATGCCAAGATTGCAGGCGATTGCAAGGCCCTCTCGATCCTCTCCCTTTCTCTTCTCTTCCCCCTTTCGTCGTGTGATCAGTGAAGGAGTGGGTGAGTGAAGGAATAGAGGAGGGCAAGAAGAGAGAGGAATGAAGAATGCTCGTAGTGGAAAATGACTGGAATTTTGACTGTATTGTGTCGTCTTTTTTAATCTCTTTCGTATATTTCTTTCAATTGTAAAAGTAGATCAATAGACAAACAGACAGATAGATAGATAGCCAGATAAAGAGAGGGAGGGATAATTAGAAAGACAGAGAGAAACATATACAGAGAGAGAGAGAGTGAGAGAGAGAGAGAGAGAGAAAGAAATAGAAAGACACAGAGAGAGAGAAAGAGAGAGAGAGAGAGAGAGAGAGAGAGAAAGAAATAGAAAGACACAGAGAGAGAGAAAGAGAGAGAGAGAAAGACACAAAGAGCGAAAGAGAAAGAGAAAGAGATAAACAGAGTTACGAATACATGAATAGATGAATAACAAAAATACCTCTGGATATCAACACACAAAAATCGCAACAGAAAAATGTAAAAAACAGATAAATGAATAATAAAAAGTTTATTGAATTGCATTGCACCAGAATGTTCTATTATAATATTCCTCCTATTCTTTTCTCTTCCTGATACTCCTGATAACACAGTATCACAAATTCCTTCTTGGGATATTAAAACTGTATCTTACAGATATCGTGTAGAATTAATGGATTATCCTTAACCTCAAGTATGGAATAATAATAATGATAATGATAATGATAATAATGATAATAATAATGATAATTATAATAATGATGATAATAGTAATAATAATAGTAATAATAATGACAATAATAATAATAATAATAATAATAATAATAATAATAATAATAATAATATAAATAATAGTAATAATATTAATAATAATAATAATAATAAGAAACATACATACAAAATGAAAAGGGAAAATTATGTATAAATTTAAGAGGAATTTCTGTCTGTAGATTCTCTTCGTTTCAATAGTTAAAACAGTTCTTTAGAAGTCATAACTTTGTGCTATAATCTCACCATGTTATAATTTCTGTTACAATCAGTCGTACTTACAGTGTATATGAATATCTCTCTATATTTTTTTCTCTTTTCATCTGTCTCTCTATATTATATCTATATATATATAATTTTCTTTATGACCAAATTTCTATTGGTACATCCACCTATCTATCTCTTTGTCAGTCGGCTTACTGGATATCTATCTATATATATTTACATACCTAAAAAAAAAGAGAAAAAATGGATATCTATCTATTTATATTTACTTCATACCAAAAAAAAAAAGAAAAAAAAAGAAAAAAAGAAGAAAAAATGATTATCTATCTCTATATATTCACTTAATACCTACAAAAAAAGAAGAAAAAAGACGGATATCTACCTATGTATATTTATTTCATACCCACCTCCCCCCACACAAAAAAAAAAATGTATATCTAACT
>NC_091583.1:26378600-26388600 GCF_042767895.1 Penaeus vannamei | reverse complement strand
CCATCATTATCATCTTAATCATCCCTATCATTCTTATTATTATCAGGATTGTACTATTCTATCAATAGTATCATCAGTATCATTATAATCATCATTATCAACATCATTATCATTCTTATCATTATCATTATCATCCCTATCCTTATTATCATTATCAGGACTAAGTACACAATACAGCAAGGCCGAGACTAACGTTATAAGCAGTGCAAAGATAACACTTAGGGACGATTAAAGTACAGGTAATGAGTCGAATACTTAGTGCTTACCTTTATTTGCTTACGATTGAGGGCTAAGTTGGTTGAGTTCACATTTTCAGGAACTTGGATGTTTTCATGTCAATATTCATCAAATGTCTTTTTTCTACCTTAGTCATCATTTCATTAATAATGGTGTATGAGGGACATCATTTAGGTCTGGTTTATAGTTGGTTATAAAAATATGTTGTGTATCTTATAAGTGTTGTAACAATGTCTTATATAAGTATTGTAACAATGTATCTTATATAAGTGTTGTAACAATGTATCTTATAAGTGTTGTAACAATGTATCTTATATAAGTGTTGTAGCAAATGCGGCAGTAACTGATGTATACATAATCATGACGCACAAAGACAAATGACTCGTTTCGTCTATTCTACAATAAGGAAAAAGAAGAAAATACAATATATTGTCGAATATCAATATTGTATCTTACCATAACATCTCACGTCTTTAGTAAACGCATAGGAAACTAGACATTCACATAACTACAACAAATTAAAACACAAAATAGAAAATCATAACATCTCATTTCCACTCTTATGTCCCCTCTTATCACCTTTTCCTTTATTTCCCTTCCTTTACTATTGTTTATGAAAGCAACATCGGTTCTGACATTATTGTTATCCTTCCTAATACCCTTTCTGAGGTGGATGACGCTTTTTTTTTGTATAGAGCTTTAGTCTGATACGGCTTCTGTAATAGGTGTTGTGGTGGCAGCGGTGGGATTATGTCAGATAGAGAAAGCGAGGGGGAGAAAGAGAAAGAGTTAAGTAGATAAATAGATAGAAAGGGTGTGGGGGAAGAGAGGAAACAGGAATAAGGTGGATGCAGCTCAGCAGGATTATTTATAATGATAAACTTGGAGACAGAGAGGCAAGGAGAGAGAGCAAGAGTGAGAGAGAGAGGGAAAGGAGAGAGAGAGAGAGGGAAAGGAGAGAGAGAGAGAGAGAGAGGGAAAGGAGAGAGAGAGAGAGAGAGAGAGAGAGAGAGAGAGAGAGAGAGAGAGAGAGAGAGAGAGAGAGAGAGAGAGAGACAGAGAGAAAGAGAGAAGAGAGGAGAGAGAGAAAGAGAGAAGAGAGAAGAAAGAGAGTATACACCAACTAAAACACAAAACAAAAATTCAACAAAAAAAATTAAGAAACATATAAAAAAAAAGGAACACGACAAACAAAAAACAAACACCAAACAGAAACACAGACAGGTAAGAAAAATAACTCAAACCACAAAAACCAAACAAACAAATAACGCACTTATTAATAATCCCATCCTTCAGCGGGATTTCAGATTTGTATTAATCTCACGAGTGCGTCGAAGCTTCACGGTCGAGGGCGCAGAATTCCAAGCAAAATCAAGCGTAGAATGAGCTGAAATTTCAGGATTCTTAAGTCATCGTCAGCATTCTCTGTTTGTTTGGTTCTCGTCATTCTCCGCCTGGTCATCGTCTTAACTTTTCTTTCTTCGTTTTGTTTTCTTTTTTTTTCTCATATCTCATCATTATCTAACTTCTTAGGTCTCTTCCATTTCCTTTCTCATCTCATCTTTCTCAAACTTCTTATGCTGTCTCTTCCATTTCCTTCTTTCACGGCTGTCTTGTATTCCTTTTCTTTTCCCTTCTCATTCCCTAAATCTTTATTACCTCCATTTTCCTCTTTTTTCCTTCTTTTCTTCTTCCTTACCCGTTTCTCCATCTTATCTTCTTCCTTCTCTCGTCTCCTTACTATCATACTCCTTCTCCTCTCCACTTTCTATTCCTATTCCTTCTCCTTCTCCTTCTTCTCCCTCTCATTCTTCACTTTTCCTCCTCTTTTCCCAACTCTCTCCCTCTCCTTTTCAGGTTCCTGCAAAACGCGTGTGACGTTTTGGTCGAAAATTAATAATATTCTGGTTAGCACTCGACCTCTATTGGACTCCTCAGTGTTCAGCCCTCCTTGCAACGACGCCATAACTTCGTAGGAGACCAGGGGAGGGGGGGGAGGGGGGGAGGGAGGGAGGGAGAAAGGAGGTAAGGAGGGAGTGGTGGAGGAGGGAGGGGGAGGGAAGGAGAAAGGAGGAGGGAGGGGGAGGGAAGGAGAAAGGAGGGAGTGGTGGAGGAGGGAGAGGGAGGGAAGGAGAAAGGAAGAAAGGTGGAGGGAGGGGTGGGAAGAGGGAGGAAAGGTGGAGGGAGGGAAAGGGGAAAGGAGGGAAGGAAAGGAGATATATGAAATAGGGTGAGGGAGAAGAAGGAGAGAGAGGGGAGAGAAGATGGCAATGAAAGCGAGAGAGAGAGAGAGAGAGAGGTAAGGAGGGAGTGGTGGTGGAGGGAGGGGTGGGAAGAGGGAGGAAAGGTGGAGGGAGGGGTGGGAAGAAAGAGAAACAAAGAGAGAGAGAGAGAGAGAGAGAGAGAGAAAGAGAGAGTGGTGGAAGAGAGAAAGAAAGAAAGAGAAGGGGAAAGACAGAGAGAAAGAGAGAAAGAGATATATGAAAGAGAGAGAGAGAGAGAGAGAGAGAGAGAGAGAGAGAGATGGCAATGAAATCGAGAGAGAGAGAGAGAGAGAGAGAGAGAGAGAGAGAGAGAGAGAGAGACAGAGAGACAGAGAGACAGACAGAAAGAGAAAGAGAAGGAGAGAGAGAGAGAGAGAAAGAGAGAAAGAGAGAAAGAGAGAGAGAGAAAGAGAGAGAGAGCGAGAGAGAGCGAGAGAGAGCGAGAGAAAATGAAAGAGAGAGAGAGAGAGAGACCGAAAGCAAGAGGGGGAGCAAGAGAGAGACGGAGTGAGAGTGAAAAAAAGAGAGAGTAACAAAGAAGAAATATATAGAGACAAAGGGGAGAGCTCATATGGTTCCTAGGAGAGAAAAAGGGGAAGAGAGAGAGGGTGAAACAAAGGGAGTATAGACCCAAGGGCGAAGGGAGGGAGAGGGGGAAGATAACCCCTACCCTACCCCCCCCCCCTAAAGAAAATCGGTCTGGTTGTATCAGCTGAACAAACTTCGGAGTTTAGAGGAGGGGAGAGGGGAGGAGGGAAGGGAGGGGAAAGGAGGGAGGGTGAGGGGAAGGTGAGAGGAGAGAGGGGAGGAGGGAAGGGAGTGGCAGGGGGAAGGGAAGGAAGGGAGGGGGAGGTGAGAGGGGAGAAGGGAGGAGGGAAGGGAGGGGAAAGGAAGGAGGGCGAGGGGAAGGTGAGAGGAGAGGAGGGAAGAGAGAAGGGAGGGAAAAGAGGGAGGGGGAGGGGGAGGTGAGGGGGAGAGGGGAGGGAGGGAAGGGAGGGGAAAGGAGGGAGGGGGAGGGGAAGGTGAGAGAAGGGAGGGGAGGAGGGAGGGGGAGGGGAGAGGGGAGGAGGGAAGGGAGTGGCAGGGGGAAGGGAGGGAAGGGAGGGGGAGGGAGAGATGGAAAGGGGAGGAATAACAATTGTTTCGTCTTGTGATTTTGCTTCCAAACTTTTAATAGAACGAGAGACATTCTAAAGCGGGTTTTTAGGGGATACGATCTTATATTTCGCATTCCATTGGTGCCATATTTGGCTGCGAAAGCTAGTTTATATGTATATATATATATATATATATATATATATATATATATATATATATATATATATATATATATATATATATGTATATATATATATATATATATACATATATATATATATATATATATATATATATATATATATATATATATATATATATATATATATATATATATATATATATATATATATATATATATATATATATATATATATATATATATATATATATATATATATATATATATATATATATATATATATATATATATATATATATGTATATATATATATATATATATATATATATATATATATATATATATATATATATATATATATATATATATATATATATATATTATACATACATACATATACTTAGATACATACATATGTATGTATGTACATATATATACACATACATATGCAAGCTATATATATATATATATATATATATATATATATATATATATATATATATATATATATATATATATATATATATATATATATATATATATATATATATATATATATATATATATATATATATATATATATATATATATATATATATATATATATGTATACATATATAATATATATATATATATATATATATATATATATATATATATATATATATATATATATATATGTATATATAAATATATATATATATATATATATATATATATATATATATATATATATATATATATATATATATATATATATATATATATATATAGCTGTGTGTATGTGTGTGTGCATGCGTGTTGTGTACGTATGTGCATGTGCGGGCATGCGTGTGTGTATGCATCTGTGTGTGTGGACTATACATACACACATACATCTTTCGCAAACCCCACATCGTTCTAAATATGACTAGAAATTCGCCCACACTGTGACTGACAAAGAGGCACCACATCCATGATTGGCATAACGTTCAAAGCGCGCGCGAACGCCCTAAACGTTCATGAAATGGCCCAGTAATTCCCTCGACTACACTCAAAGGGGATGCATTTCTCATCGCGTCTAAAAAAAAAAAAAAAAAAAAAAATTGTCTAAAAAAAAAAAAAAAATTGTCTAAAAAAAAAAAAAAATAAATAAATAAAAAATAAAAAAGAGGAATACATTTTAGACTCAAATGCTCTTTTCTATTAAATCGTGGAAATTATAGAGCTTAAATGGGCTCTATTGTTTGATTAATTCGCCTGATAACGAAACTTTTTTTTCATTTTTATTTTTTTTTCTCTCACTTTTAATTGGATTGATGTTTTTATTTCTCTCTCTTTTTTCTTTTCCTTCGTTTTCTTCTGTTTTGTCTTATTCTTATTCGTCTCCATGCTTTACCTCTCATTCGTCTTTCTCTTTTCTTTTTTTCTTCACCTTCTTTTTCTTCCTATTTCTTCTACTTCTTTTTATTCTTTTTTTCTCCTCCTCCTACTCCTCCTCCTCCTACCTATATACATATATATATAAATATAAATAAATAAATAAATATATATATATATATATATATATATATATATATATATATATATATATATATATATATATATATACACACACACACACACACACACATATATATATACATACACTGAGAACAAAAACAGAAACACAAAACAAACCACAACAACAACGAACAAACAAACAACAAAAAGAAAACAAAAAACAAAAAACAAAACAAACAAACAACAAAAAGAAAAGCAAAAGAAAGAAAAAGCAAAAATCCGCGAGGCTGTCGGTGCGAATCCCAGCCTTCAGCCATTTCCAAAATCGCGATCCGGGAGGTGTCAGAAATACACGGCGGAGAACAACAAGGGTCTTCTTCGTTCAGGGACTTTTGGGAGGGAAGGAGGGAGGGAGAGGGAGGGTACTTAGAGGGAGGGGAAGGAGGGAGGGAGGGAAGGAGGGGAAGGAGGGAAGGTGGGGAGGGTACTTAGGGGAAAGGGAGGGAAGGAGGGAGGGAGGGAGGGAGAGAGGGTACTTAGGGGGGAGGGAGGGAGGGGGAGGGAGGTAGGGAAGGAGGGAGGGGAAGGAGGGTTCTTAGAGGGGAGGGGGAGGAGGGTACTTAGAGGGGGAGGGAGAGGGAGGGTTCTTAGAGGGGAGGGAGGGGAGGGAGGGAGGGACGGGAGGGTACTTAAGGGGAGGGTGGGAGGGTTCTTTGGGGGAGGGAGGGGAGGGAGGAAGGGAGGGGGTGGGGGAGGGTTCTTGAGGGGGAGGGAGGGAAGGGAGGGGGTGGGGGAGGGTTCTTAGGGAGGGGAGAGAAGGAGGGAGGGAGGGGTGGGGGAGGGTTCTTAGAGGGAGGGGAGAGAAGGAGGGAGGGAGGGAGGAGAGGGTTCTTAGGGGGAGGGGAGAGAAGGAGGGAGGGAGGGTAGGAGGGTGAAGAGGAAGAGAGGAAGGGACGGGAGGGAGGAATGAAGGAAGGAGGGAAGGGGGGAGGGTACTTAGGGGGAGGGAGGAGAAGTGAGTGAGGAGGGTGGCGAAAAAGATAGAGAGAAAGAGAGAAGGTGAAAAATATAGGTAGATAAATATATAAATAGACAGATACATACAATAGATAGAGAAAGAGGGAGAGAGAGAGAGAGATACGGAAAAAAAGACACAGAGAAAACTAGATCGAGAGCGAAATATACACAGAGAAAGGGAGAGAGAGAAAGAAACAAGGGGCTGAGAACAAAGAGAGAGAGAGAGAGAGAGAGAGAGAGAGAGAGAGAGAGAGAGAGAGAGAGAGAGAGAGAGAGACAAAGAGAGAGTGAGAGAGAGAGAGCGAGAGAGAGAGAGAGAGAGAGAGAGAAAGAGAGAGAGAGAGAGAGAGAGAGAGAGAGAGAGAGAGAGAGAAAGAGGGAAAAAGAGAGACACATTCCTCATTTCACTTGATTAAGCGAGGAAGCCATTGTTGCAGCCTTATCTGACTTGCGGAACAGAAACAGAAACTCTGTGATTTATCCGGGAATACAAGTCTGTTTGCTCTGTAAGGCGGGACTGACTGTATTCTCGTTCCTGATAATATTGTATTTTCAGTTCGGGTTTGTTGCATTTGGAAATTATGAGGGTTTTTAAGAAGGAATTTGGAGGTGAATGAGAACTCGGGAGATACGGGAATATACTCAAATATTTACACACATACGCACATACATAAACACACACACACACACATACATAAACACACACACACACACACACACACACATACATAAACACACACACACATACATAAACACACACACACATACACACACACACACACACACACACATACATAAACACACACACACACACTCAACTGCAAGCGTATTTAAGGGTAAATATGAAATGTATGTTTTCTCATTCCTCATTACGCTGTTTCTCCCCTTTTGTCTCTTCCTCCCTTTATATTTCTCTCTAATCTCCCCCGCTATCAATCTCTACATATATCTTTTCATCTCTCTCTCCCTCCCTCTCTTCCCCCCCCCCCTCTATCTATCTATCTCTTCCTCATCTCTCTCCCTCTCTTTCTCATTCTCTCTCTCCCTCCCTCTCTTCCCCCCCCTCCTCTATCTATCTATCTCTTCCTCATCTCTCCCCCTCTCTTTCTCTTTCTCTCTCTCCCTCCCTCTCCTCCCCCCCCCTCTATCTATCTATCTATCTCTTTCTCATCTCTCTCCCTCTCTTTCTCATTCTCTCTCCCTCCCTCTCTCTCCCCCCTCCTCTCTCTCTATCTATCTATCTCTTCCTCATCTCCCTCTCCCCTCCCCTCTTCTCAACCTCTCTCCTCTCTCCCTTCTCCCTCCCCCTCTCCTCTATCTCTACCTTCTCCTCCCCCTCCTCTATCTATCTATCTCTTCCTCATCTCTCTCCCTCTCTTTCTCATTCTCTCTCCCTCATCCCCTCAGGCACGGCGACCGCAATTGTGAATCGGGAGAAAGGAATGGTATTATGCGTCCAGATATTGTTGCTTTTTAGGCCTAAGGCTTGTGGTCTCCGCCTTCTTTAGAGAGGAGGATGGGATACGGGCCGCGTATGAATGGGGGGGGTTAGGGGGAGTTGGGGGTTAGGGGTGGAGTTGGGGGGGGTTGAGAAGGAGGGTGGAGTTGGGGGGTTGAGAAGGGGGGTGGAGTTATGGGAGTGGAGTTGGGGGGTTGAGAGAAGAGGGGAGGGGGTAGGGGGTGAGAAGGGGGGGGGGAGGAGGGAATATGTCTGATTATGTGTACTTTCACTTGGAATTTTATTTATGTGTATTTTTGTTTTTTTGTTATTTATTTTTTCATTTACTCTTGTTTTTCTTGTGTGTGTTTGGGGGGTTGTATGTGTGTGAGTGTGCGTCCGTGTGTATGTGTGTGTGAATGTGTTTGTGAATGTGTGTGTGTGTGAATGTGTGTGCGTATGTATGTGTGTGTGAATGTGTTTGTGAATGTGTGTGCGTGTGTATGTGTGTGTGAATGTGTTTGTGAATGTGTGTGCGTGTGTATGTGTGTGTGAATGTGTTTGTGAATATGTGTGCGTGTGTATGTGTGTGTGAATGTGTTTGTGAATGTGTGTGCGTGTGTATGTGTGTGACAAAAAGCTTTTTTTATTTAGTATATACAGTCGATCATCCTTGGGAATCCGGCTTTTCAGTAAGACCGGAATCCATAAGGCAGAATCCCTCCCCCCTCCCCCCTCCCCCCATCCTTCTACCTTATCCCCTACCTTTCCTTTCCTCTTCCTCTATCTCATTTCCCTCATCTATCCCTCATCTATCCCTCATTCGTCTATTCCTTTCCTTCTCTCTTCCTCTCCCTCATCTATCCCTCATTCGCCTATTCCTTTCCTTCTCTCTTCCTCTCCGCCATCTATCACTCATACGCATATTTCTTTCATTCTCTCTTCCTCTCCCTCATTTATTCCTCATTCGCCTATTCCTTTCCTTTTCTCTTCCTCTCCTTCGCCTGCCCTTCCTCCTCGTTCTGTTTATTTCCTATCCTTTCTCGTCATCCATCTCTCTCCCTCTTTATTCCTTTCCCTTTCTCCCCCCCCCCCCTTTGCGCTTTAATTCCTATTTACTCATTTACTCTCTCTGTCCTATTTTCCCTCTCATTCCCTTATTCCCCCCCCGCCCTTGCCTTCCTCTTTGAACTCCTACTCTTTCTCTCCCCTTCCTCTTTCCCTTCCCTTATTCCCTCCTCTTCCCTTCCTCTCTCCCTACTCCCCCCTTCTCCTAGTTCTTTCTCCCCCCTCTTCCCCTTCCTCCTCTTCCTCCTCTTCTTCCTCTTCCTCCTCTTCCCCCTCTTCTTCCCCTTCCTCCGCTTCCTTTCCCTCTCTCCCCCCTCCCCCTCCCCTTACCCCCTTTTCCTTTCCCTCCTCCTCCCCCTCCCCTCTCTTCCTCCTCTTCCTCCTCTTCCTCCTGTTCCTCCTCTCCCCTCTCCTCCTCTTCCTCCCTCTTCCCTTTTAATATTTTCTCTTCATCATTCACTGACACACACCCATTTAGAGGCGCGACGAAAATCGGGATAGGAGGAGGGGAGGAGAGGAGAGGAGGAGAGGAAGGGAGGAGAGGAGGAGGAGGGAAGGGGGGGGAGGGGAAGGAGGAGGGGAAGGGAAGGAGGAGAGTTGGGAGGTGGGAAGAGGGAGGGGTGAGGGGGCGTGGGGAGGGGGAGGGGAGGGAGAGATGGGGAGGGGTAGGTGGGGAAGAGGTGGGGAGGAGGAGGGAGAGGAGGGGGGAGGGGGTGATATCCAGCATTCGAAGTAATAAATCATATCTTTTTGTCTAAAGAAAAGAGTGAGGGATTGGTCGGATAAATGATGAATGTGGTGGGAGGTGATGGAAGCGAGAGAAAGAAAGAAAGATTACGAGAGGATAATGGAAAGAAAAGAAGAATGATGTGATAGATCGGAAGGGAGAAAAATGAAAAATTAAAAAAAGAAAGAAACAAAAAGAGGATATGAAAAAAAATCCGACATATAGTCCAAAACACAAACAAAACAATGAAGCAAAACCAAACAAAGAAAGTAATAAACCGAACAAAACCAGACTGATACTAAAAAAAATTAAACGACGAACAAAACAAACACGTAGTTAACCAAACAAAGCAATAAAAAAAAAACACACAAAACAATTAGACAAAAAAAAACAAAGTACAAACAAAACAGTTAAACACAAACACAACAATTAAACAAAAAATAAACAAAAACAAAACAATTTTTAAAAAAGTAAAACAAAAAGTTAAACACAAACACAACAATTAAACAAAAAAGAAAACACAGACA
>NC_091583.1:26371100-26373600 GCF_042767895.1 Penaeus vannamei | reverse complement strand
TTTTACCCCCTCTTTCCCCTCCCTTCCTCCCTCACTCCCACACATACTTTTATATCCTCTCCCCTCTCCCTCCTCCCTCACTTCCACACATACTTTTATATCTTCCTCCTCCTATCTCTCTCTCTCTTTCTCTCTCTCTCTCTCAGCCTCTCTCCCCTCTCTCACCCCCTCCCTTCTCATGCTCTTTCCCCCCTCCTCATCCTCTCTCCCCTTCCTCATCTCCCTCACCTTTTACCCCCTCTTTCCCCTCTCCCTCCTCCCTCACTCCCACACATACTTTTCTATCCTCTCCCCTCTCCCTCCCTCCTCCCCCCCCTCTCCCCCACGTTCGTCTCCAGCATCCGATATCGAAGCCGAGGAAGAGGATTTAGAAGAGTTACTCCATCACGCGGATGTCACCCTGTTAATCTCAGGTGTGATGAGCATTGTGATAGCCTTTCGTCTTCTCTTTCAATCTCTCTCTCTCTTTTTCTCTTTCTTTATTAATTTATTTCTCTCTCTCTCTTTATATTTTTTCTCTCTCTTTCTTTTCTTTCTTTCTATCTCACTGTCTCTTTCTATTTCTCTTTCTCTCTCTCTTTTTCTATTTCTATTTTGCTTGTTTGTCTCTGTCTCTCTTTCTTTCTTTCTTTCTCTCTTTCTATTTTTCTCTCTCTCTCCTATTCTTTTTATCTCTTTCTATTTCTCTCTCTCTCTCTCTCCTATTTTTTTCTCTCTCTTTCTAATTCTCTCTCTCTCTCTTTTTCTATTTTTCTCTCTCTTTCTCTCTCTCTCTCTCTCTCTCTCTCTCTCTTTCTTTTCTCTCACTGTCTCTTTCTATTTTCTCTTTCTTTCTCTCTCTTTTCTCTTTCTATTTTGTCTCTTTCTCTCTCTCTCTCTTTCTATTCTCTCTCTCTCTCTCTCTCTCTCTCTCTCTCTCTCTCTCTCTCTCTCTCTCTCTCTCTCTCTCTCTCTCTCTCTCTCTTTCTCTTTCTATCACTTTCTCTCTCTCCCCCTCTCTTTCTTTCTATCTTTTCTCTTTCTATTTTTTTCTCTCTCACTTCCTTCTCTCTTTCTTCTCTTTTTCTCTCTCTCAACCTCCCTACCGCTCTCTCTCTCTCTCTCTCTCTCTCTCTCTCTCTCTCTTTCTCTCTCTCTCTCTCTCTCTCTCTCTCTCTCTCTCTCTCTCTTCCTCCCTTTTTCCGTGTCAGCACTCCATCTCACTCCCAGATCTAGACGTGAAGGTATTATTCTTGTTGTATTTTATCTCCCTGTTGGTTTGAGGTGTCGGGTTTGTGGCAATACTTTCTGTGAGATTTTTTCGTGGTGTGTGTGTGTCTGTCTCTCGCGTTCGTGTATCGGTTTTGAAGGATATTTCAAGATATTATTGGTCAGTCTAATATTAATGGTGATTATGATGATTGCACTATCAATTAGAAATAAAGATAGAGATGTTTTGTGACTTCAGTAAAAAACAACAATTGTTCTCAAGATAATGTTGATTAGTCTAACATTAATGATGATTAAGAGAATTTCTGCACTATCAATTAGAAATAAATATAGAGATGTTTAGTGACTTCAGTAGTAAACAACAACAATTGTGCTCAAGATAATGTTGATTAGTCTAACATTAATGGTGATTATAATGATAACTGCACTGCCAATTAAAGATAAATATAGAGATATTTATTAACTTCAGTAGAATACAACGACAATGATGCTGATGGTGATAATGATGATTAGGATAACAACAACAACATCAAATGATGGTAGTAATTATAATCATTATAATGATAATGATAACGAATAATGATGATAATGGTAATGATGAAGAAGATGATAATGATGATAACAACAATAACAATGATAATAATAATAGTAATAATAATAATGATAATAATAATAATGATAATGATAATAATAATAATAGTAATGATAATAATAATATTGGTAATAATAATAATAATAATAATAATAATAATAATGATAACAACAACAACAACAACAACAACAATAATAATAATAGTAATAACAATAGGGATGATAACATTAATAAACATATAAAAGAAATATCCCACCAGCATCCCATAAGTAAAGGTGCATATAGATTAAAGGTTTGTCCACGAACTTCAGTCTTTTCTGACGGTCGAGAAGGCTGGACGAAGCTCCCAACAGGGCCCCGGTATGCCAAATCAAGGCTCGGTAAAAGGGAATTTCCGAGAAAGGAGTAAAAGGAATGAGGTTCCAAAGGAGAGGTTGAGAGGAGGTAGAGAGGGAGAGAAGGAGGATGGGAGAGGGAGAGAGGTAGATGGAGAGAGAGGGAGAGGGATGGAGAGGGGTGGAGAGAAAGAGAGAGAGAGAGAGAGATGTGGTGGAAGGGGAGAGAGAAAGAGAGAGAGAGAGAAGGAGAAGGAGATAGAGAAGGTGTGGAAGGAGAGAGAAAGAGAAAAGAGAGAGAGAGGGAGAGAGAGAGAGAGAGAGAGAGAGATGATAATAATGATAACAGTAACAAGAACAATGA
>NC_091583.1:26351100-26361100 GCF_042767895.1 Penaeus vannamei | reverse complement strand
TCTCTCTGTCTCTGTCTCCTTATCTATTTATCTATCCATCCATCCATCCACCCACCTATCTATTTTTTATCTATTTATCTATCCATCCATCCATCCACCCACGTATCTATCTATCTTTTTATCTATTTATCTATCCATCCATCCATCCACCCACCTACTTATCTGTCCATCCATCCATCCACCCACCTATCTATCTATCTTCTTATCTATTTATCTATCCATCCATCCATCCACCCACCTACTTATCTACCCATCCATCCATCCACCCACCTATCTATCTATCTTCTTATCTATTTATCTATCTATATATGTATATATGTGTCTCTCTCATTATCTTTCTCATTTCCTCTCTTTTACTCCAAGACTTTCAAGACAAGAGAAAGAAAGAGAGGGAGAGAGAGAGAGAGAGAGAGAGAGAGAGAGAAAGAAAGAAAGAGAGAGAGAGAGAGAGAGAGAGAAAGAGAGAGAGAGAGAGAGAGAGAGAGAGAGGGAAAGAGAGAGAGAGAGAGAAGAAAGAGAAAGAGAGAGAGAGAGAAGAGAAAGACATTCTGATTTTCGTTTCATCGTCCACTTGCTAATGAAGTGCTTTGATTTCTTTTGCTTTCTCCAAGATTATCCTTTTTTTGTTCTTTTTTGTCTTTCTTGTGTGAGTAAATAAAAAAAATCTTTCTCCAAGATTGTAATAATTTTGTTCCTTTTTGTTTTTCTTGTGTGAGTACATTCAAAAAGAATCTTGTTATGCTCTTGTTTCTTACTCAAATACATTTTATCTTTATTATTATTATTTTTATTACCATTTTTGGTTTTGTTCTTATTATTGTTCTTATCTTTATTATTGATTATCCTTAATATCACTGCTGTTTGATATAAACATTATCATTGATAGTAGTAGTTGCAGTAGCGGTGATGATATTACTGTTATCATTGTTATCACCATCATAATCATCATCATTTTGTCATTATTATCATTATCACTATCTTTTATCATTACTATTATGATTTTCCTTATCAACACTATGATCATAATTATTTTTATTACTATTAGTAGTAGTAGTATCATCATTATCACTTTGTCAATATTATTATCATTATAGTTATTATCATTTTTATTATTGCTATTATTATCTTTATTATAGCTATTATTGTTATTGATATTATTGTTATCGCTATCATTATTATTAACATCATTATTACTATCATCATCATTATCCTCATCATAATTACCATCATTATCATCATCATTGTCGTTATTACCATTATCATTATCATCATCTTCATTATCATTATTATCAGAAGCAGCACCTCTCCACTGCCATCATTATCATAATTAAAAATAAAAATACTTAAACGATAACAATAATATCAATAACAATAATAACTATAATCAAAATACTTAAACGATAACAATAATATCAATAACAATAATAACTATAATCAAAATACTTAAACGATAACAATAATATCGAAAAAGATACAAAACTCCCACGAAAATTTTGAACCATGGTCATAATTCTGAGCATTACGCATTTTTTTGGTTCAAGGATCGGACCTCTTAAGGGGAGACTTAACCAGATCTTCATGTCTAGAACTCATGAATTGCAAAATATGGGCAGTTAACGTCGTTTTTTTTCACTCTTCGGTGGTCGTTTTGGAATACCGGAAGTCTGTAAATGTTTTTTTTTCGTTTTTTTTTCTGTGGATTTCGTTCGTTTTTTTTTTTCCAGTGGATTTCGTTTTGATGGATTTTTTTTTCTGTGGATTTCGTTCGTGTGTTTTTTTCCAGTGGATTTCGTTTTGATGGATTTTTTCTGTGGATTTCGTTTTGATGAATTTTTTTTTCTGTGGATTTCGTTCGTGTTTTTTTTCTGTGGATTTCGTTTTGATGGATTTTTTCTGTGGATTTCGTTCGTGTTTTTTTTTCTGTGGATTTCGTTCGTGTTTTTTTTTTCTGTGGATTTCGTTCATGTTTTTTTTTTCTGTGGATTTCGTTTTGATGGATTTTTTCTGTGGATTTCGTTCGTGTTTTTTTTTCCAGTGGATTTCGTTTTGATGGATTTTTGATACCGACATAATGGATAGGATGCTTGCTGTTATATGGACATTAATGTGGGTATCATTACCACACGCATGTAGAAGCATACATACACACAGACACTCCTATAAATATCAGATAAACAAACAGACAAATAAATAATAGTTATTCTCTTTCATGATTTATATATCCCCCCACCCCACCCCTCCCTCACTCCCCCTCGCCAAGTCACAACTCCTTAACAAATCTCTAGAGAAAAGCACACATACACACACAAACACACACAGACATACACACAAACATACACACAAACCACACACAAACACACACGTACACACACACACATACACACACAAACACACACACAAACCACACACAAACCACACACATACACACAAACGCCAAACAAAACCAACAAACAACCTCAACCCTCCCTCCCAATACACATACCCCCTCCACACCCCACCCCCTCCCCTTCCCCCTTCTCCCTTCCCCCTCCCCCTTCCCCCCCTACCCCTCCCCCACAAACCCCAAAGCAAATCATCCTTTCTCCAACTTTTTTTTTTTTTTTTCTTTTTTTTTTTGCCTCACCCTTTGCAACATCGACGTCAAACACTGTGCAATCAAGAGGAGCATTGCAATTTGCGAGGAATATTTGCGCGCGAGAAAAGGCCAGTGTTTAATTAGGAGGCAATCAAAGTGATTAAAGATTCGGAAGACAAGGGAATCCGGCGCCAGGAATTCTGTGGAAGAAGTTATGTCTGTTTTTGGCTTCTTGAAATTAGTATCAATGATGGTAGTAATAATTATCATCATTATCGTTATTATTATTATTATCATTATTTGCTTCATAAAAATTATTATTATTATTATTGTTATTATTATTATCATTATTATTATTATCATTATTATTATTATTATCATTATTATCATTATTATTATTATTATTATTATTATTATTATTATTATTATTATTATCATTAATAATATTATTATCATTATCATTATTATTATTATTGTTATCATTATTATTATAGCATTAACATTATTATTATTATTATTATTACTATTTTTATTTTTATCCTTATCATTATTATCATTATTATCATTGCTATTATTATCATTATCATTATTATCATTATTATCTTCATTACTATTATCGTTATCATTAACATCATAATCACTATCATTTTCTTTGTCATTATTATCATTATCATCACTATTATTATTACAATTATCGTAATTATGATTATTGTGATTAATTCATGATATGTGTCACTTTGTTTTAACATTGTGTCAATTAATGAATGTGATTATTAATATCCAGTTATGCAACATATCATAATGTCCTCCTATATATAAGGTTGACATTATGATTATCAGTGACATTAATATAATACTTTTCGTGTCTAATTACTTTCGTAAAAATAGATATTACATATATCTATTTCCTGTGCTGAGGCCTTTTCATAGCAGCATGGGATTATATTCATTAAATGTAATAAATACTTTACCCGATTTTTTTCTGCTACTCAATTAATTCATAAATGAAATGAATTCATGTTAATTAGTTTTCGCTTTTGAGTGAATGTGTGTGTGTGTGTATTTTCGCATTCATACTAATTCATCCCAGAGAGAGAGGGAGAGAGAGAGAGAGAGAGAGAGAGAGAGAGAGAGAGAGAGAGAGAGAGAGAGAGAGAGAGAGAGAGAGAGAGAGAGAGAGAGAGAGAGAAAGAAAGAGAGAGAGATAGAGAGAGAGAGAGAGAGAAAGAGATCGAAATCGAGAGAAAGAAAGAGAGGGAGAGAGACAGAGACAGAGAGAGAAAAAGAAAGAGACCGAGTTTGAGAATCAGAGAAAGAGAGACCGAGTTTGAGATCGAGAGAGAGAGAGAGAGAGAAAGATAGAGAGATGAAGACCGAGACAGAGATCGAGAGAAGCCCACGCAACCCCCGCCCAACGATGAACGATGAACGATGAACGACACTGAACGTCGCGCAAAACCCCCATGGGTGGAGTCACGTTCCCCAATACCCCTCAATTCCCCATGCTTAATTCACGTTCCCCAATTCCCCTTCAATTGCCGATGCTTAATTCACGTTCCCCAGAGTTATTATGCAGACGGGGGCAGAACGTGGGGAAGCTTCGGACTTGAGTAATGTTCTAGAAGCTGCGTAGAGGCGGGGGTGGGGGTGGGGAGGGGGTAGGGTGGAGAGGGAGGGGTGGGGGGTGGGAGGGGGTAGGATGGACAGGGAGGCGGGGGAGGGTGGAGAGGGAGGGGAGGAGTAGAACGAAAGGGTGAGAGTGGAACGGAGAGGGTGGGGGTAGAAGAGAGGGAGGGGTGGGAGGGAGTGGGAACGATGGAAGAGGGAGAGCAGAATGGGGAAGGAAGGGAAAGGGAGGGTGTAGAACGGAGAGCGAAGAGAGTAGAACATAGGGATGGGGGTAAGGAGATGAAAGAAGGGAGGGGAAAGGGAGGTGGGAGGGGGAAGGGAAAGGGGATGTGGGAGGAAGATGTTTGGGTAAAGGGTATGAGGGAGGGGGAAGGGCAAGGCGAAAGTAATAAGAGCGAGGAAAGGAGAAGAAATAAGTGAAGGAATTCGGAAATGGGAAGGGGGAGTATCAGGCAAGGGAATTGGGAAGACAGAAGGGGGAGAAGAAGAGGAGAAAGGAAGGAAGGTGTAGAAATATAAAGGAAGAGAGTCTTGAAGATAATAGAAGTAATATAACCATTTATATAAATCGTACTGGATAAAGAAAGTATAAATAAGGAAGAATATGACTATCAATAAAAAAATAGAAACATTTATATAAGTTGTGCTGGATAAAGAAAGTACAAATAAAGAAGAATATGACTATCAATAAAAAAAAAAACATTTATATAAGTTGTGCTGGATAAAGAAAGTATAAATAAAGAAGAATATGACTATCAATAAAAAAAAAAATTATATAAGTTGTGCTGGATAAAGAAAGTATAAATAAGGTTGAATATAACTATCAATAAAAAAGAAACATTTACATAAGTTGTGCTGGATAAAGAAAGCATAAATTAGGAAGAATATGACTATAAAAAAAAGAAAAAAGAAAAAGAAAAAAAATGCACATATAACCCAACTCCAAGCAGAGTAAAAATCCAGATACATAGGAATTTCGAGTTTCATTTTCGATTCGAGTCTCCGGCTAAAAGCATATACAAGAATCTATGTCTATCCGTATATCAAACTCCCTATTAACCATGATATATCCGCTCGCCATGTCGTCTCGCGCATACAAACGTATACATTTATGCAAATATACTTTAAGCGGTTCCAATACGTAAATCACAAGGGGATAGAAATTTTTTTTTGGAAAAGAGATGCCGTAAAAATGTCACATTATGTAGGCAGTTCATTATCACTTTAGTATGAAGTTAATGTTAATTTTTTTTCCCCCACGCTATATCAAATTTCACGCAGCTGCCAAAGGACTTTATGATAGAATATTAATCTCGTGAAATTATCTTAAAGTGCGTAAATGTTGCAAGATCTTCCTTATAAAATGATGCAAGTTTTTTTTTCCAAACTATAGATTATTATTTTGATTTATATTATTTTTCGTTCTTTTTTATGTGATTGCTGTTGTTGCTACTTTCAGTGTTGATTTTATTATTGTTATCATTGTTGTTGTTATCATTTTCATCATCATGGTCATTGCAAGTACTATAACTATTGTTGTTGTTGTTCTTATCATCATTTTTACTATTTCTATAAATGTTATCACTGTCGTTATTATTATCATCACCATTATCATCGTTATCACTGCTACTTCTACTATTTCTACTGTCAGGATTATCATTGTTACTATCATCGTTATCATTATTATTATCATTACTATTGCTATTATCATTATGATTTGTGATTATCATTCTTACCCTCATGATTATTATAGATATAATGGTTGTTACTATAATGATATTGATAATTACTATCATCACTATTATTATCATTACCACTGTTTTCATTATCATTGTTATCATCACATTACCATCTCCATTATCACTATTTTATATCATCATTATTAGCAATAGCATCACCACAAGTACTTTTATACGTTCTATCATTACTACCACTATTACTATTACTAACACAATCACGACTTCTATTACTACTTTTATCATTATCATTTTTATCATCATTTTTTATCATCATCATTATGGTCTTGCTTGTATTTTTTATCTTTTATTTAGTCTCTCTATTTCTTTTTATTTATCTTTTTATCCTTTTCCCCTTCCCTCTGCTTTGCCTCATCTTATCTTATTTTTTCATTTATCTTTATTCATATTTTTTCTTTATTCTTTTATACTTCTTTCCATCCTTTATTATTTTTTTTTTTAATTCTCACTTTCGTGTCACAATTTATCTTTTTTTTTATACATTTTTTTTCTTTAATGTGAATATTTTTTTCCCTCTTCCTTATATCATCTTTATGTTTATTTAATTATTATTTAATGTTCTTTTTAATCTTTTGTATTTCTTTTTACTTTATTTTTCTTCCCTCTTCTTTGCTTTATCTTTTCTTGTTTTATTCGTATGTATTTTCTAATCCTTTTACATTTCTTTTTATATCTTTTCTTGTTTTTATTTATCTTTATCCATGTCTTGTCTTTAACCTTATATATATCTTTTTATCCTTATTTCCCTCCTTCCCTCTTTCTTGCCTCATCTTATCTTGTTTTTATTCATCTTAATTCATAATTTCTTTAATCTATCATACCTTTTTAAAATCCTTTTTCCCCTTTCCCTCTCCTCTTTCTTGTCTCATCTTATCCTGTTTTTATTCATCTTAATTCATATTTTCTTTAATCTATTATACCTTTTTTTAAATTCTTTTTTTACCTTTCCCTCCCCTCTTTCTTCCCTCATCTTGTTTTTATTCATCTTAATTCAAATTTTCTTTAATCTATTATACCTTTTTTAAATCCTTTTTTTCCCTCCTTCCCTCTTTCTTTCCTCATCTTGTTTTTATTCATCTTAATTCATATTTTCTTTAATCTATTATACCTTTTTTTTATCCTTTTTTCCCCTTCCCTCCCCCTCTTTCTTGCCTCATCTTATCTTGATTTTATTAATCGTAATTCATATTTTCCTTAATCTATTATACCTTTTTTAAATCCTTTTTCCCCTTCCCTCCCCTCTTTCTTGCCTCATCTTGATTTTATTCATCTTAATTCATATTTTCTTTAATCTATTATACCTTTTTTTAATCCTTTTTTCCCTTTCCCTCCTTCCATTTTTCTTCCCTCATCTTGTTCTTATTCATCTTAATTCATATTTTCTTTTAAATATTATACATTTTTAAAATCCTTTTTTCCCCCTTCCCTCCCCTATTTCTTGCCTCATCTTCTTTTGTTTTTATTCATCTTAATTCATATTTTCTTTAATCTATTATACCTTTTTAAAAATCTTTTTCCCCCCTTCCTTCCCCTCTTTCTTCCCTCATCTTGTTTTTATTCATCTTAATTCATATTTTCTTTAATCTATTATAATTGTTGTTTTTTTTACTTTTTATTAATCTTAATTCATATTTTCTTTAATCTATTATACATTTTTTATTTTTTTCCCTTTCCCTCTCCTCTCTTCCCTCATCTTGTTTTATTCATCTTAATTCACATTTTATTTAATGTATTATACATTATTTATTTATTTTTATTTTTTATTCATCTTAATTCATATTTTCTTTAATCTATTATACATTCTTTATTTTTTTCATCTTTAATTCATCTTAATTCATATTTTCTTTAATCTATCATACTTTTTTTAATTTTTATTTTTTTTACACCTTCCCTCCCCTCTTTCTTGCCTCATCTTGATTTTATTCATCTTAATTCATATTTTCTTTAATCTATTATACATTTTTTTATTTATTTCTTATTCATCTTAATTCATATTTTAAAAAATCTATTATACATTTTATTTTTTATTTTTCATTCATCTTAATTCATATTTTCTTTAATCTATCATACCTTTTTTTTTCAAATTCTTTTTTTTTTTTACCTTTCCCTCCCCTCTTTCTTGCCTTATCTTATTTTTATTCATCTTAATTCACATTTTCTTTAATCTATTATACATTTTGTTATTTATTTCTTATTCATCTTAATTCATATTAAAAAAAAAATCTATTATACATTTTATTTTTTATTTTTTATTCATCTTAATTCATATTTTCTTTAATCTATCACACCTTTTTTTAAATTCTTTTTTTACCTTTCCCTCCCCTCTTTCTTGCCTCATTAAGTCTGCTCCGCCCCCGTGGTGTGCACGCGCGCCTTATGCATATGCTAATTGGAATGAATTTCAGCAAGATAGGGACGACATCCATTTTTTTTTTGAAAGTGGGGGAGGGAGGGAGGGAGGGAGGGAAGGTGGGAGAGGGAGGGAGAGGGAGGGAGGGAGAGGGAGGGAGGGAGGGAGGGAGAGGGAGGGAGGGAGGGAGGGAGACGGAGGAAGGGAGGGAGGGAGAGAGGAGGGAGGGAGAGGGAGGGAGGGAGGGAGGGAGGGAGAGGGAGGGAGGGAGGGACGGTGGGAGGGGGAGGAGGGAGAGGGAGGGAGGGAGAGGGAGGGAGGGAGGGAGGGAGAGGAGGGAGGGGGGGAGGGAGAGGGAGGGAGGGAGGGAGGGAGGGAGGGAGGGAGAGGGAGGGAGGGAGGGAGGGAGGGAGGGAGGGAGGGAGGGAGGGAGGGAGGGAGGGAAGGGAGGGAGGGAGGGAGGGACGGTGGGAGGGGAGGGAGGGAGAGGGAGGGAGGGAGGGAGGGAGGGAGGGAGAGGGAGGGAGGGAGGGAGGGAGGGAGGAGGGAGGGAGGAGGGAGGGAGGGAGAGGGAGGGAGAGGGAGGGAGGGAGGGAGAGGGAGGGAGAGAGGGAGGGAGAGAGGGAGGGAGGGAGGGAACGGAGGGAGGGAGGGAGAGGAAGGAAGGGAGGGAGGGAGGGAGGGAGAGGGAGGGAGGGAGGGAGGGAGGAGGGAGGAGAGGGAGGAGGGAGGGAGGAGGGAGGGAGGGAGAGGGAGGGAGGGAGGGAGGGAGAGGGAGGGAGAGGGAGGGAGAGAGGGAGAGGGAGGGAGGGAGGGAGGGAGGGAGGGAGGGAGGGAGAGGGAGGGAGGGAGGGAGGGAGGGAGGGAGGGAGGGAGGGTGGGAGAGGGAGATTGGGAGGGAGGGAGAGGGAGGGAGGGAGGGAGGGAGAGAAAGAGAGAGAGAGAGAGAGAGACAAAAAGTACCTATTTCACTAAAAAAAAAAAAAGGTACTTTTTTGAGAGAGAGAGAAAGGGGAGGGGAGGGGAGGCGGGTAGGGAAGGATGGGGAATGAAGAATTAATTTCATCAAGATAAAGACATTTTTTTTGAGAGGGGTGAGGGGGTGAGGGAAGGATGGGGAAGAAGGAATGAATTTAACTAAGATCGGTACTTTTTTGAGAGGGGGAATGAATTTCAGGAAGAATGAATGAATTTCATCAAGATAAGAAGGACATTTTTCTTCTTCTTCCTCTTTTTTGAGATGGGGGGGGGGGAGGAATTTCACTAAGACGGGTACTTCCTTTGAGAGGGAGGAGGAGGAGATAAGGAGATAATTTCAACAAGATGAGGATGGTATTTTTTGAGAGGCGAGGAGGAGTAGGATGGGGGAATGAGGAAGGAATTTCACCAAATGTTATACCCAAATACCCATCCTTATATCCTCATATCCATCCTTATATCCTCATATCCATCCTTATAGCCTAATATCCATCTTTATGTCCTAATATCCATTCTTATATCCTTATATCTATCCTTCTACCCTTCCTTATATCATAATATCTATCCTTATATCCTCATATCTACCCTTCTCTCCTAATGTCCATCCTTATATCATCATATCTATCCTACCCATCCTCACAGCCTAATATCCGTCCTTATATCCTAATATCCATTCCTCTACCCATCCTTATATCCTAATATCCATCCTCA
>NC_091583.1:26341100-26343600 GCF_042767895.1 Penaeus vannamei | reverse complement strand
TGGGGTGGCTAGGTGGGTTGGGGGGGGGAGGTGGGTTGGTGTGGGTAGGTGGGGTGGTGTGGGTAGGTGGGTTGGTCGGTTGGTGGTCTGGGGTGGGTAGGTGGGTTGGTGTGGGTAAGTGGGTTGGTGTGGGTAGGTGGATTGGTGTGGGTAGGTGAGTCACCGAGAAGATGAACCGGCAGTCGATTCATCAAATGGATATATTTGTCTCATGAATCAAAGCAAATGAAAAGCAAAAACAACAACATCAACTATAATAATAACAGCAATAACAAGTACAAATAAACACAAGCAAAGCAAAAATGTATATATAGGGAATTAATATCGATAATAATTAGATATCAATATCAACAAAAGCGATGAAGAAAAATAAGAAAAGGGAGAAGAAAATGAAGAAGAGGAAGAAAAAGAAACATGTACAGAAAGTAGAAAAAAAAACGAAAATGAACGCGAAGAAAGAGAGAGAGAGAGAGAGAGAGAGAGAGAGAGAGAGAGAGAGAGAGAACGAGAGAGAGAGAGAGAGAGAGAGAGAGAGAGAGAGAGAGAGAGAGAAAGCGACAGAAGAAAAAAAGGAGAAGACGAAGAAAAATAAACAAAGGAAGAAAAAGAGGACACGGAGGCCTGGGACAAGACGCCAACATTCCCCAATATTCCCCGTCCTGAGAAACCTCTACACAGCCAGTATACGCAGCAGAGAGAGCAGGAGGGGTTGGGGGAGAGAGGGAGGGGGGGGTGGAGGCTAGCGCATAGATGGTAGAGGGAGGAGGAGGGGGAGGTGGGGAGGTGGAAGGAAAGAGGGAGGTGGGAAGGGAGGGAAGGGAAGGAGGAGGGAGGGAGGGAAGGTGGGGAGGGAGGGCGACGAGAGAGGTAGGAAGGGAGAGGGCACAGGGCGGAGAAGGAGGAGGGGGAGGTGGGGGAGGAAGGGTTAACGTATAGATGGTAGAGAGAAGACAGGGAGGAGAGGGAAGTAGGAGTAAGGGGATAGTATATAGATAGTGGATGACATAGAGAAGAAGGAGGAGGACATAGGAGAGAGAGGAGCGTGTATAGGAGGAGCAGGACATCGAGGAAGGCGGGGGAGGTAGGGGAAGGGGAAGGGGGAGGCAAGGTAGGGATGGAGGGGGTATCAATTTAATTAAACTCAGGGCGAAGAGCTTGGGGGGAATTTTTTAAAGATTTAATGTTAATCTTGCTCTGAGAGATATTGTTACTTGTCCTGAATTCTTGGGGGGGGGGGGGGGGAAGAGGGGGAAAAAAGGGAGAGGGAGAGGGAGAGGGAGAGGGAAAGGGAGAGGGAAAGGGAAATGGGAGAGGAAGAAGGAAAGGGAAGGGGAAAGAGAGAGGACAAGGGAATGGGAAAGAGAGAGAAAAAGGGAGAGGGAGAGAGAGAGGAAAAGGGAGAGGACATGGGAATGGGAAAGGGAGAGGAAAATAGAGAAGTGAAAAAAAAAGTAAGGGGCGAGACATAAATGGAGGAAAGGGGGGAAATATGATGGGGAGAGAGGGAGAGGGAAAGTGAGAGAGAAAGGGATAAGGAAGAAGAGATCAAAGGAAAGAGAGAGAAAAAGGAAGAGAAGGGCGGGGAGAGAAAGGGGGAAGGGAGAAGGAAGGAAAGATTGAAGTGAGAAAGGGGGACAGAGAGGAAAGACAGGGTGAAGAGAGACTAGGGGAGGAAAAGAGAGGAGGAGGAAGAAACAGAAGAGGTTTATGGAGAAAGACATTAAGGAAGAACAGAAAGAAAGGAGTAAAGAATGGAATGAGCAAAGAAGAGAAAGAAATAAAAGAAGAAGAAAGATAAAAAGAGATAGGACAGAACACAAAATTGAAGACAAGGAAGGGAAGAAGAGAGAGGGAGAGAAGGAAAGATGAAACCATACCAAGAGAACAAACGGGGAAACACGTAAAAACGGAATAAAAGAAAATAGAAATAAGACGCGAAATGAGAAATGACGACAGAGAAAAGAAAGTGAAATAAAACGCAAAGGGAGAGAAGAAGAAAGAGAAAAAAGTTAAATAAAACACAAAATGAAAAAAGAAGAAAGAAAAAAATCGAAACAAAACGCAAAATGACAAAATAAGAAAGAAAAAAAAGAAAAAGAAATTGAAATAAAACACAAAGTAAGAAAAGAAGAAAGAGAAAAAGAAAGTGAATAAGAAAAGAAGAAAGAGAAAAAGAAAGTGAATAAGAAAAGAAGAAAGTGAAAAAGAAAGTGAATAAGAAAAGAAGAAAGAGAAAAAGAAAGTGAATAAGAAAAGAAGAAAGAGAAAAAGAAAGTGAAGGCAATAACCCTCCAAAGGAGAACTGGAGAGACACGCACAGGTTTTTACACCCAGCTAAACTTCCTTTAGTGAGAAAGTACATTGTCGTTTCTTCGTCATTCGAACTGGAGGTAAACAGGAGAAGTTGTCGTACGAAAGGAAGGAGAAGGAAGGAGAGAAAGGGAGATAGAGAGGGAGAGAGAGGGTGAGGGTGAGAGGGAGTGAGAGGGAGAGAAGTAGA